>NC_058523.1:410554280-410857310 GCF_904849725.1 Hordeum vulgare subsp. vulgare
TGTGCATAAGAACTTCACCCAAAACTTGAAAACTTCACAACACGAAACTTAAAGAGAAACTCGTGATAACATTAGTATAAGAAAGCAAACCACCACTTCCTTAGGTACTGTAGCAAACTTAAATTCTACTTATGTTGATGTTGGGTTACTGTATCTTCAATCTTCCATGGCTAATACCCCCCGATACTATCCATAGTTTCATCAAAATAAGCAACCAACACAACAAAAACAGAATTCGTTAACAGCAGACCAGTCTTTAGCAATCTCTATACTTCATATACTTCTGGTACTTCACAAATTCTGAAACATTACGACAGTCTGAATAATTTGCGTAGCAATCAGCAGCAAAAAGAATCAACTCAAAAGCTCTTACAGAAAAAAATGAAAATTCTTTTCGTGAGCAGAAAGTTTCTGTCTTTTCCAGCATGACCAAACGATCATCCCCAAGACTAATCATAACAGTTTTCCTTGGCACAAACACAAAAATAAACACAAAAACACAATCATAATAGAATTATGAAAGTGTGGAAAACACAAAACAGAAAGAAAAAAATAGATTCGTTCGGTTGCCTCCCAACAAGCGCTATTGTTTAACGCCCTTAGCTAGGCATTGAATGATGCTCTCACAAAAGACAAGAATTGAAGCACAAGGAGAGCATCCTAAAGCATGTGAAAACCACATCTAATTCTAACATACTTCCTATGCATAGGCATTTTATAGGAAAACAGATTGTCAAGACAACCAATAGTTGACATATGCAAGGAAGTAGAAAGAGACAATAACAATCTCCACATAACGAGAGGTAATTTGGTAACATGAAAGTTTCTACCAAAATATTTTCCTCTCTCATAGAAATTACATGTGGGATCATATTCGAATTCAACAATGTAACAATCACATAGGATATTCTTTTCATGATCCACATGCATGCAAAGTTGACACTCTTCAACAATAGTGGGATTGTCATCAACTAAAGTCATGAGTTCTCTAATCCCACTTTCAATATTGTTGCAAATATCATAATCATCATGAGGCTTCAACACATTTTCAAGATCATAAGAAAGATCATCACCCCAATCATGATTATTGCAACAAGTAGGGGACATAGCAAAACTAGCATCCCCAAGCTTAGGGTTTTGCATATTTTTAGCATGATTGTCACTAATAGGATTTATAGTGAAACCATTGCAATCATGCTTTTCATTCAAGGAGCCCTCGTGAATCACTTCATAAGTTTCTTCATCATGATTTTCAGATTCACGCATCTCAAGCAAAACTCCATAAAGATAGTCAAGTGCATTCAATTTACTAGCAATTGGTTCCACATAAGTGGATCTCTTAAAGAGATTAGCAAGTGGATGAGGATCCATATCATTAGATTTTCAGCAAGCGAAGATGCAAGCATATTGAAGGCACATAGCACACAAGCAACGGAAAGGAAAACGAGAGAAAAGGGCGAACGAAAAAGGCAAAGGAGAAAGGCAAAAAGGCAAATGTGAAGTGGGGGAGAGGAAAACGAGAGGCAACTGGCAAAAAAAGTAAATGCAAGAGATGAGTTTGTGAGACCTACTTGGATAGATCTCTCCTTCCCAGGCAACGGCGCCAAAAATACTTTTGCTACTGCAACAAAAGACCTTCCAACGGCGCGAGAAACGTGCTACGGCACCAGGAATCCTTCTGCTACGGCTACGCCTTAAGGGACTTCCTAGGAAAATATGCAAAGGATTTCCCCCGTGGCCTTGGAGCCTTGCGTTGGTGTTCCCTCGAAGCGGAAAGGGTGATGTAGCGTAGCGGTGGTAAGTATTTCCCTCAGTTTGAGAACCAAGGTATCAATCGAGTGAAGGAGTATCACAAATGCCTGCACAAACACAAAAATCTTGCTCCCAACGCTATGAAGGGGTTGTCAATCCCTTATAGATTGTTCGCCAAGTGAGAATTGAAAGCAACAAAGTAACAAAGCAAAGTAAAAGCGAAAGTGGAAACGATAGGTGTGAATAGACCCGGGGGCCGTAGTGTTTACTAGTGGCTTCTCTCATGAAAGCAAGTAGACGGTGGGTGAACAAATTACTGTCGAGCAATTGATAGAACCACACAAAGTCATGACGTCATCTATGGCAATAATTATATCTATAGGCATCACGTCCAAAACAAGTAGACCGATACTTTCTGCATCTACTACTATTACTACACACGTCGACCGCTATCCAGCATGCATCTAGTGTATTAAGTCCAAAAGAACAGAGTAACGCCTTAAGCAAGATGACATGATGTAGATGGACAATCTCATATCTACGACAAAGCCCACCTTGTTACCCTTGATGGCAACTACATGATGTGTGCCTTGCTGCCCCTACTGTCACTCGGAAAGGTCACCACACGGTAAGAACCCAGAACCAAGCACTTCTCCCATTGCAAGAATCATAGATCTAGTTGGCGAAACAAAACCCAAGACTCGAAGAGACTTACAAGGATATAAAATCATGCATATAAGAAATCAGCAAAGACTCAAATATATATCATAGATAATCTGATCACAAATCCACAATTCATCGGATCTCGACAAACACACCGCCAAAGAGGATTACATCGGATAGATCTCCATGAAGATCATGGAGAACTTTGTATTGAATATCTAAGAGAGAGAAGAAGCCATCTAGCTACTAACTACGGACCCGTAGGTCTGAAGTGAACTACTCACGACTCATTGGAGGGGCGATGATGTTGATGTAGAAGCCCTCCAACTCCAAAGTCCCCTCCGGCAGGGCACCGAGAAGGGTCTCCAGATGAGATCTCGTGGAAACAGAAGCTTGCAGCGGCGGAAAAGTATTTTCATGGATCCCTTAATTTTTTTCTATATTTTAGGGAATATATAGGCGAAGGAGCTAGGTCAGGGGGGGCGCCAGGGAGGCCACAAGCCTGCCATCTGCTGCCCCCCTGGTGGCGGATAGGGGGATTGTGGGCTCCCTGTAGCCCTCCTGGCTTGGTCCATAAGCACCCTGATCTTCTTCCGTTCGCGAAAAAATTATTTCTAGGATTTTATTCCGTTTGGACTGCATTCCAAAATCAGATCTGAAAAGAGGCAAAAACACAGAAAAAACAGGAACTGGCACTTGGCACTGAATTAATAAGTTAGTCCCAAAAAAGATATAAAAGGTACGTAAAACATCCAAAGATGACAAGATAACAACATGAAACCATCACAAATTATAGATACGTTTGAGACGTATCAGTCACCAAGGCAGCAAAAATACACGAAGTATAAGGCACTAGAGCAAAAACTAATTGGACCAATGGAGGAGTCACTTACCAAGGAGTAATTTCCCCAAAACAGTTCGGAGAATGGTGCTTTGAGCAAAGAGATCGAAAATCCCAGCAAGAGGAGCAAGAACACGGGTTTGAGCTGCAAAACAATTTTTTCTGGACGTAGGAGAACGAGATGAGAGAAAGAATGAGTGGAGGGGGTACCTGTGGGCCCCACAAGCCTGGGTGGCGCGGCCAGGGGGGTGCCCGCGCCCCCTGGGCTTGTGGCCCACTGGTGCAGCCCCCAGACAAGCTCTTCATCTCAATATTTTTCAAAAAATCCATAAAAAACCATACTTGATTTTTAGGACGTTCGGAGAACTTTTATTTTCGGGGTACTTTTCCACGGGACGCTAAGACAGAAAACAGGGAAAACTAAACTAAATCTATCATTTTTCTTCTAAGCAACCTAAAGTGAAAGCTTGGAACAGAGGTTTGTGACTCCTTGATTCATCCATCTCATGGTCATCGAAAGAAATCCGTCAATGGGGTTGATCAAATCCCCTCGACAAAACTTTTCGAATCGCAAAAGAGAACGGAGCATTTTCAAATAGTCACTAGGTTACCTCAATGGGGATGTGTATCTCCCCAACAAGCAAATCATACTTCATCTTGACATGAGGAATAGGGCATTAAAAGCTCCCAATAAGAATCGATGAAGTTTTTTCGATAGCATTGATGCAATGTACTCGATATTGTTTCTTCGGAAAGTGCACCGTATGCTCATTACCGTTGACATGGAAAGTGACATTGCCTTTGCTGCAATCTATAACAGCCCCTGCAGTGTTTAAAAAGGGTCTTCCGAGGATGACAGCCATGGCATCGTCCTCGGTAATATCCAACATAACAAAGTGTGTTAAGATAGTGACGTTAGCAACCACAACAGGCACATCCTCGGAAATGCCGATAGGAAAAGCAGTTGATTTGTCGGCCATTTGCAGAGAGATTTCAGTGGTTGTCAACTTATCCAGTTCAAGTCTACGATAAAGAGAGAGAGAGGCATAACACTAACACCGGCTCCAAAGTCGCATAAAGAAGTTCTAACATAGTTGCCTTTAATGGAGCAAGGTATAGTGGGCACACCGGGATCACCTAGTTTCTTAGGAGTTCCACCCTTGAAGGTATAATTAGCGAGCATAGTGGAAATCTCAACCTCAGGTATCCTCCTCTTATTAGTCACAATATCTTTCATGTACTTAGCATACAGAGACATTTTGAGCATATCTATCAAACGTATTTGCAGAAAGACAGGTCTGATCATTTCAACGAAGCGCTCAAAATCCTCATCATCCTTTTTCTTGGATGGTTTGGGAGGAAAGGGCATGGGTTTTTGAACCCATGGTTCCCTTTCTTTACCATGCTTCCTAGCAGCAAAGTCATTCTTATCGTATCTTCTATTCTTAGGCTATGGGTTATCAAGATCAACTGGTTCAATCTCCACATCCTTATCATTGCTAGGTTGAGCATCATCATGAACATTACTATTGATATCATCATTAGGATCATGTTCATCACCAGATTGTGTTTCAGCATCAGAGACAGAGACATTGTTTGGACTCTCAGGTGTAGCAGCAACAGGGTTGCTAGCGTGCAGGTTCCTATCATCTTTCTTCTTCTTTCTAGGATGACTAGGTGCCTCAGTGCTAACTCCTTGAGAATCTTGTTCAATTCTCTTGGGATGACCCTCAGGATACAAAGGTTCCTGGGTCATTCTACCGCCTCTAGTGACGACTCTGACAAAATTGTCATTCAACTCATTAAGCAAGTCATTTTGAGCTTTAAGTACTTGTTCTACCTGAGTAGTAACCATAGAGGCATGTTTACTTAGAAGCTTAAGATCATTGACATTTCTGTCTACACAAGCACTTAAATGACTATGCATACGAGCATTCTGTTCCAATTGTCTGCTAACATAATCATTGAAACTCTGTTGTTTGGCAACAAAGTTATCAAATTCATCCAGGCATAGGCTAGCAAGTTTATCAAAAGGAATATCACTCTCATCAAACCTACGCAGAGAATTTACTTCTACTACCTGTATCGGGTTATCGAGACCATGGATCTCTTCGATAGGTGGTAGGTTTTTGACATCTTCAGATTTAATGCCTTTCTCTCGCATAGATTTCTTGGCTTCTTGCATATCTTCGGGACTGAGGAATAGAATACCTCTTTTCTTTGGAGTTGGTTAGGAGGTGGTTCGGGAATAGTCCAAGCATTCTCGTTGCACAAGGTATTATTCAGTAGAATCTCAGCTTGTTCTACGGTTCGTTCCCTAAAAACACAACCAACACAACTATCTAGGTGGTCTTTGGAAGCATCAGTAAGTCCATTATAGAAGATATCAAGTATTTATTCTTCTCAAGAGGGTGATCAGGCAAAGCATTCAGTAGCTGGATGAGCCTCCCCCAAGTTTGTGGGAGACTCTCTTCTTCAGCTTGAGCAAAGTTGTATATTTCCTACAAGGTAGCTTGCTTCTTATGGGCAGGGAAATATTTTTCTGAGAAGTAGTAGACCATATCTTGGGGGCTACGCACACAACCAGGAGCAAGAGAAGTGAACCAGGTCTTAGCATCACCCTTTAGCGAGAAAGGAAACAACTTGAGGATATAGTAGTGGCGGATCTTTTCCTCACTAGTGAATAGGGTGGCTATATCGTGCAATTTGGTAAGATGGGCTACAACCATTTCAGACTCATAACCGTGAAAAGGATCAGATTCGACCAGAGTGGTTAACTCAGGGTCGTCAGAGAATTCATAATCCTTATCGATCACAAAGATAGGCGAAGTAGCAAACTTCGGGTCGTATTTCATCCTAGCATTCAGAGATTTTTCTTTCCACTTGCGCGGTAATTTCTCAAAATCATATCTATCCTTACACGCAAGAAAATCCTCACCTATCTCTCCCTCCATAACATAACGCTCAGGCATAACAGGCAATTCAGGCATATCAGGAGAGCTAGTTCTAGCATGCAAAATAGCAGGCTCTACTTCAATGGCATCAGCAGTTTCAGAAGTATCATCACATCTAGCAGCAACTCTAGCAATTTGTGCATCAAGGAATGCACCTAGTGGCAAAGCAGTATCAAGCATAGCATCATCAGGCATAGCATCATCAGGCATAGTATCAAGAATAGCATCATCAGGCAAAGCAGTATCAAACATGGCATCATCATAAGCATCATGGACAGCAGAAGTAGCATCATCAAGCACATGTGACATATCAAGATTTCTAGCAGGAGGTGATGTCGCAAACTTACTCATAACTGAAGGTGAATCAAGTGCAGATCTAGATGGCAGTTCCTTACCTGTCCTCGTAGTGGAAGGCAAGACTTTAGTTCTTGGATCTATCGGATTCCTCATAGTGACCAGCAAACGTAAATCCCAAGTGACTCGGAGAATATAGCTGTGCCTCCCCGGCAACGGCGCCAGAAAATAGTCTTGATAACCCACAAGTATAGGGGATCACAACGGTTTTCGAGGATAGAGTATTCAACAAAAATTTATTGATTCGACTTAAGGGGAAGAGAAAGAATATTCTCAAGTATTAGTAGCTGAGTTGTCAATTCAACCACACCTGAAAGATTAGTATTTGCAAGCAAAGTATCAGTAGCAAAGCGGTATGATAGCAACGGTGCCAGAAAAAGGTCTGTTGACTGCAGACTATTCCTGACTTGTTGTATCAATGACGCCAGAAAAAGGTCTTGCAGCAGGTAACTGTAGCGACCCGACTCAATACGAGTCAAGCCTTTGGTGTTTCCGTACCATCCCAAGATCATGCTGGTACACACTCAGTACATCAATGTATATATCAAGAGTTCAATCACACAACTTTATTAATCGAAATCTCATAACGAGTACTTTATTACAATAACGAATTACAATAAAGTGGCTGAAGGCCATCTCATGAGATATCTAACGAAGACTAGCGGAAGCATCAGGTAGACGAGTCCATCCGACTCCAGGGCATGTCGTTGAGCGTAGATCGTAGCCTCACTCCTGGTCGGAAAAGTACTCTGCAACATGATACGTTGCAGCCGTGTAGGTCAGCATATGGAATATGCCGGCAAGTCATCAGAGAGAGGGAAAAAAAATAATAACCAACTATCTCTACATGCATATTTGGCAGGTGGCGCTATAAGTTTTGCATAAAGCCAATTTTTTTTCTCCTACAACAAGAGAGGGCTGAAAGCAAAATATTACTACATTGTTTGTTGTTAACGAGATGGTTCCGCCAACCAATTCTCGTACCCGAGTTGTTGTTAATTCCCACATCATTATTAAGTTGTGCCGAGAGTTCAGGGAAATTCAAATGCCTTCGGCTCAAGTTGTCCATGACCGTGGACACGGCTAATCGATTAGGTTTGGGCACTCTGCAGAGTTTTGCACACGTTCCCCACAAGATTTGATCACCTCCGAGTATGTCCTCGCACTTCAGGGTGTTTGAAGACCGGATGATCAAAACAAGGTCTTTCAACGGGTCCCTCTGAATCCCTGTCGGTGCCCATCCATTCCTACCGTTCTTCTACATCTGCTAGCACCGCCTGTCCAGAGTCGCTGCGTTGTCCAACCAAGCCAGAGCCCATAATGACTTTTGGCTGTGCAGGTAAGCCTTGGGTCTTGAAGCCCCCGTCCGTCTCTTCGAGCCTGGGTGAAGCTTTCCGCAAGATGTCATGGCCGTCTCTAGCATCCTGGGGTCGTCCACTTGTTTCTCCAGGGAGCCCGTCAAAGCGTCCTTCACCCAGAGTTGCATTTCTTCACGAGCTCTTGAAAATCTTGTCTTAACCGGTCTTGGTTATTTAATCATCCTCGCATCACTCGTGTTATGCACTCAACCAAAAATCCCGTCTACTCAAGCAATAGCAATATGAAATTTTTCATCCCGGGCCAAGTATCGGGGTTGTTGTGTGCCTACCACATGATACTACAACCTATACTAAAATTTCCAAGTACCTACGCAGCATGCAATTGGGCAAAGAAGGTGAAACTACCATGCATAGAAAAACATAGGAGATAGTATGATCAAAATGACTTGCCTTGATGATAGTTGTCTTGATCGAGCGCTTCTAAGTAACAAGCTTCGCACTTCGGGTGATCTACCGATACAATCAAATACACACCATAAGTACTACAATCATCAACAAGTAAAATAACATCACAAGCATAAAGTAGCTATGGCATAAAGTGAAAGAATTCACTTCACCTAACTAAGGCAGAAAATTGTTTCTCTTAAAACCCCAAGTAAAAATATTAAAAAAAATTGAAACTTATACTACAGAAAGATATAATCACTAGGAAGCAGTAGCAAAAAGAATCAAATAAAAATCTATTTCTAAACTCCTGGAATAAGCAAAACAAGGTTTAAACTAAATCTGATCTAATTCAAATTTGAAAAGTTCAAACATAGACAAATAATATGTTTTTGAAAACTACAGGAAAATTGTGCTCTACTGGAACACGTTTCAACTCTATTGGAGTTATGTATCAAAAGTAATGGAGGAAACAAGATTGAAACTCTCTCTGTTTTTGAATTAAAACTAAAAACAGAGTAAATTAACTAGCACACGGGAAAAATTAACTAGCACACGGGAGGGGGTATGTGGCGCTCTCTGATTGGTTGGAAGGGTGTGGGCTGCGGTGCTATCTAGCAAACGACCGCTATTTAGATAAAATCTCTCGGCTAAAAGTAAGTGAGGTAAAAACCGGCTCGGTTTTTAACTATAAACCGAAGGGGTACGGGGTTCTAATCTCAAGCGTAGATCTACGATCTAACGGCTACACGGGGAGATGGGAGTACTCACAGCGGCAGCAACTCCGACGAGACTCCGGCGATGGCCGAGTTGGAGCTGGCGATGGGGAGGAGGTCTGGGGGTCTCCGGCGAGGCCTGAGGAGTCGAGGAGATGGCGGCGGTCCTCCTCCAGCGGTTGGTGGCGGTGGGGAGGCAGCTCGGGGGCGGGGAAGGAGCAGCAGGGCGCCGGGGCCTCGGGCAAAGGTCGGCTTCGGTGATCTCGGGCAGGGGTGGCGGAGCTTGGGCAGGGCGGCGGCGAGGGGGAACGGGGCGAGGAGGGGGCTGGGGTGCGGGTTTTATAGGGGGGAGAGGGGGCATAAAGGGGAAGGGAATCGGGGCCGGCGAGGCAAGTCTGGCGATGGTGGCCGATCGGGTGAGAGAAGGAAGGAGAGAGGAGAGAGAGAAGGAAAGAGAGGGAGAAGACCGGCTCGGGGTGGGGGTCGGACGCGGGCCCCACTAGGCAGAGAGAGAGAGAGAGGGGGAGCGCGCAGGCTCGGTCGGCCGGATCCTAAGGGATTCGGTCCGGCTAAGGGGGGAATTGGGCCGGCAGGGTTATAAAGCGCCCAGGGCGCTTTCCAAATAAGAAAAAAACATTCCCGATTTTCTATTTTTTCAATAAACAGAAAGTAAATCAAAATAAAAGGCAAGTAAATAAAATCCTAAAATGGCGGTATTATATACCAAAAGTTTCAGAAAAATATTTCCTACTCGTTTATCATTTTTCCAAGACCAAAATAAAAACTTAAAAAAATGTTTTTTTTCACAAAAACCCCTTATGCTATTTTTTTTCAAATTATTTTCTCCATAAATTCTGGTTTTTCTTGGCTCAATTATTTTTCGAAAACACCCCTGGCTTGGGAGGATCATTTTCCTCCGCTCTTTCTTGCGTGCAAGAATTTTCTTTAGGGTATTTTCTCGGGGAGGAAAAATAGAAAAGCAAAAGCAAGTATTTGACGGAATTCAAATGCAAAACTTTATTGCAAACAAAATGCATAGATGCTTAGCTACATTTGTAGAACATTCCCAATTACGAAAATTGGGATGTTACAGTAACAGCAAAGTAACAAGTAACAACAGTAGTGACAGCAGTAGAAAGTAACAGCAGTAGTGACAGCAGTAGCAAGTAACAGCAGTAGTGACAACAGTAGCAAGTAACAGCAGTAGCGGCAAAGTAACATAGCAAGGACCAGTACTTAAAGACTCGTAGGCATTGGATCCGTGATGGATGATTATGCCAGATGTAATTCATCATGTAACACCTATAACACGGAGAGATAAGTAACTAGCTCCCGTTCGTCAATCTAATGTAGGCATGTATTCCGTATGTAGTCATACGTGCTTAAGGAAAAGAACTTGCATGACATCTATTTTCCATCCCTCCCATGGCAGCGGGGTCCTAATGGAAACTACGGTATATTAAGGTTCTCCTTTTAATAAAGAACCGGACCAACGCATTAACACTTGGTGAATACATGAACTCCTCATACTATGGTCATCTCCGGGAGTGGTTCCGGCTATTGTCACTCCGGACTTGCTGGGTCATAACACATAGTAGGTGACTACAACTTGCCAGATAGGATGTAAAACACACATATATTGGCGACAACATAATAGGTTCAGATCTGAAATCATGGCACTCATGCCCTAGTGACAAGCATTAAGCATGGCAAAGTAGTAGCTACATCAATCTCAGAACATAGTGGATACTAGGGATCAATCCCCGTCAAAACTAAATCGATTACATGATAGATCTCATCCAACTCAGCACCGTCCAGCAAGCCTACGATGAGATTACTCACGAACGGTGAAGAGCATCATGGAATTGGCGATGGAGGAAGGTTGATGATGACGATGGCGACGATTTGCCCCCTCCGGAGCCTAGAACGGACTCCAGATCTGCCCTCCACATGATGAACAGGAGGTGGCGGCGCCTCCGTATCATAAAACGCGATGAATACTTCTCCCTGATTTTTTTTCCGGGCAAAACGGAATATGTAGAGCTGAGATTGGAGGCGGTGGAGCCTTGTGGGCCCCACAAGCCCACCAGGCGTGGCCAGGGGGGTGGTCGTGCCACCTGGGCTTGTGGCCCACTGGCTCACCTCCTCCGGTGGATCTTTGCGCAGGTATTTTTCATTAATTCGAGAAAAATTATCCGTAAATTTTCAGGTCATTCCGACAACTTTTATTTCTGCACAAAAACAACACCATGGCAATTCTGCTGAAAACAACGTTAGTCCGGGTTAGTTCCATTCAAATCATGCAAATTAGAGTCCAAAACAAGGGCAAAAGAGTTCGGAAAAGTAGATACGACGGAGACGTATCAGTACGTCACATTTCAGCACAGTCAATCACAGAGTCCTCATCCAGCAGCCGTCGGTGTCGTATCACTCGGCACCTCCGTGCTCCACTTCTGTTCGCCACAAGCGCTCCGGGCGCTCGCGGATGCAGCTGTGGATCAGGCACACCATGGTCAATTAGGCCATTTCCGGGCAGGTGGCCATGCTCAGCTCTGATGAGCCCACGTCAGCATCTTCCCATCATCAAGCGAGGAGTCACTCGGCGACTTTGACTGCGAAAGCTGTAGGGATGCCGCCGAGATCCTGATGGCCGACACCACCAGGGGAGGCAACACAGGTTTTGCCGTCGAGAATTCTCCTCTGCGTGATAGTGAAGAGTGTCGCCATGGTGACGACAACCACCATGTTCCACAGCCACTCATCAAGCAGCAGCGGGAGGAACTTCGGCGCAGGAGCGATCAAGCTCTCTGCACACCCATCACCGGGAATACCCGGGACGAGATCACGGTGGAGAATGCGCGTCTGGCCAATCTGGTCGATCGCGAGCGACTCGAGCTACTCCAGTAGTCGCTCGATGATTGGGTTGTCAGGGACCAGCCGAGCTCGTGCCGCAGTCGCAAGCAGTTGTTTCTGAACGACTGCCAGTGTCACATCGAGGTGATACGGACACCTCTGCTGAACATAGCCGCAGCCACTCGGATCGCTGATTCAATTCAGTCGAGTGACAGCGTGGTCGGGGAAGGCATTCGATAGATCCAGGTTCTATTGAAGACTTCCATGTAGGAGAATTCCATAGTGTCGCAGTCACGACATCACATTCATAGCACATCTGTCCAGGCAGACACCGTGTAGTCGGCTCATAGCCTGCACGTGCAAAGATGGCGCTAAAGGTCTCCTCCTCTTCTCAGAGGCCCGCATGGAGACTGGAGGCAAGGTCACTGAGAACAAAGCAGGTCACCTCCCCAGGGAAGTGGCTCACTCGGTTGCCGTCCTCGTGACCGCAGGCCAAGCCCCAATCTGCGTCGGGGTAATAAGGGTGACCACTGTCGGGGCCCCAAGTTCAATGCTCGTTCTATAATCACACTACACATGGTTGATCGATCACGAGCTGGCCGGGGAGTGTCCCACCTTGAATGCTTCGGCTGACACATCCGAGAGGCAGAGATCCCCTCCAACTATTGGTTGCCCATAGGGATCAGATAATTCAATGACAGTCGAAGCGAGAGACCTGGTTGGAAGACTACCGAGTGGCCGTCCAGATCAGCGACGGCGACGATTACATCGCTATGAAGCATCTGCCCCTCATGTTGGAGGGGTTCACGAGGGCGCGGTTCAACCAGCTGCCCTCTAGCAGCATCCATAGCTGGGGCGATCTTGCCCGACTGTTCGCAAGATCTTCGAGTGCACATACAAGCGCCCAGGCGGCCTGATGGAGCTACAGCATTCTGTCCAAAAGAGAAATGGGACTCTCAGGGAGTACATCCAGCGATGGACCACACTGCACAACACCGTTGAGAATTTCATTGAGCACCAGGACGTGTGCGCTTTCAAAGTGGGCACTCGGTATTGGGAGCTCATTCTCAAGTTTGGACGATCAGGGGACTGATACGTCCATTTTCCATCATGCTTTCATGTTGATACTTATCGCTTCTTGGGCTTTTATTTCACTTCATGGTACAATTCTTATGCCTTTTCTCGCTTATTTTGCAAGGTTTACATGAAGAGGGAGAATGCCGACAGCTGGAATTCTGGCCTGAAAGTGGAGCAAAGTTGAGATACCTATTCTGCGCAACTCCAAATGCGTAAAAATCAACGAGGATTTTTTTCTGGATTTATAAAAAATACTAGGCCGAAGAAGTGCCAGAGGGGCGTGTGCAGGTGGCCACAACCCTGCACTGTGCGGCCATCCCCCCAGGTCGCGACATGAGGGCTTGTGGGAAGCCTGCTGGCCCACTGGCCACCCTCTTCTGCTATATGAAGGGTTTCGTCCAGGAAAAAATCAAGGAGGAGCTTTTTCATGGATTCGCCGCCGCCATGAGGCGGAACTTGAGCAGAACCAATCTAGAGCTCCGGTAGGACGATCCTGCCGGCGAAACATCCCTCCCGGAGGGGAAATTGTCGCCATCGTCATCACCAACACTCCTCTCATTGGAGGGGACTCATCACCATCAACATATTCATCAGCGCCATCTCATCTCCAAACCCTAGTTCATCACTTGTAACCAATCTCCGTCTCGCGACTCCGATTGGTACTTGTAAAGTTGCAAGTAGTGTTAATTACACTTTTTAGTTGATGCTAGTTGGATTATTTGGTGGAAGAGTTTATGTTCAGATCCTTGATGCTACTCATTACCTCTCTAGTCATGAATATGATTATTCTTTGTGAGTAGTTACTTTTGTTCCTGAAGACATGGGATAAGTCATGCTAATAGTAGTCATGTGAATTTGGTATTCGTTCGGTAATTTGATATGTTGTATGTTGTTTTTCCTCTAGTGGTGTTATGTGAACGTCGACTATATAACACTTCACCATTATTTGGGCCTAGAGGAAGGCATTGGGAAGTAGTAAGTAGATGATGGGTTGCTAGAGTGACAGAAGCCTAAACCCTAGTTTATGCGTTGCTTCGTAAGAGGCTGATTTGGATCCACTAGTTTAATGCTATGGTTAGACTTTGTCTTAATTCTTCTTTTGTAGTTGCGGATGCTTGCGAGAGGGGTTAATCATAAGTGGGATGCTTGTCCAAGTAAGGTCAGTACCCAAGCGCCGGTCCACCCACATATCAAACTATCAAATTAACGAACGTGAATCATATGAACATGATGAAAACTAGCATGACAGAAATTCCCGTGTGTCCTCGAGAGCGTTTTTCCTCCTATAAGACTTTGTCCAAGCTTGTCCCTTTCTACAAAAGGTATTGGGACACTTTGCTGCACCGTTGCTAATTTTGTTACTTGTTGCTTGCTACGAATCATCTCACCACACAATCACTTGTTACCGACAATTTCAGTGCCTGCAGATTTTACCTTGCTGAAAACCACTTGTCAGATCCTTCTGCTCCTCGTTGGGTTCGACACTCTTACTTATCGAAAGGACTACGATTGATCCCCTATACTTGTGGGTCATCAAGACTCTTTTCTGGCACCGTTGCCGGGGAGTGAAGCGCCTTTGGTAAGTGGAACTTGGTAAGGAAACATTCATATAGTGTGCTGAAATTTATTGTCACTTGTCACTATGGATACTAATCCTTTGAGGGGCTTGTTCGGGGTATGTTCACCTCGAATGGAAGCACAAATAGTTGCTCCTCAACCTGCTGCACCTACTGAAAATATTTGCTTTGAATTTCCTTCGGGTATGCTTGAGAAACTGCTGGCTAATCCTTTTACGGGAGATGGAACATCACATCCAGACTTGCATCTAATCTATGTAGATGAAGTTTGTGGTTTATTTAAGCTTGCAGGTTTGCCCGAGGATGAGGTCAAGAAGAAGGTCTTTCCTTTATCTTTGAAGGATAAGGCGTTGACATGAGAAAGCATCGCTCAAGCTTGGGGAGGCTTAAATCAATGCTATATTCATGCCCCAATCATGAGCTCTCGAGAGAAATTATCATTCAGAACTTCTATGCTCGGCTTTCTCATGATGATCGCACCATGCTTGACACTTCTTGTACTGGTTCTTTTATGGAGAGAGATATTGACTTCAAATGGAATTTATTGGAGAGAATTAAACACAACTCTGAAGATTGGGAGCTTGAAGAAGGTAAGGAGTCAGGTATGAATTTCACGTTTGATTGCGTTAAATCCTTTGTTGAGACAAATACCTTTAATGACTTTAGCGCTAAGTATGGACTTGACTCTGAGATAGTAACTTCTCTGTGTGAATCTTTTGCTGCTCATATTGATCTCCCCAAAGAGAAGTAGTATAAATATCATCCTCCCTTAGAAGTCAATGTAGTTAAACCCACTTTAGTTGAAGAGAAAGTCATTGCCTATAATGATCCTATTGTTCCCAATGCTTACATTGAGAAACCAGCTTTCCCTGTTAGGATAAAGGATCATTCTAAAGCTTCAACTGTGATACGTAGAGGCTATATGAGAACACCTACACCCCCTTAGCAAATTAGAGTTGAACCTAGCATTGCTTTTATCAAAGATCTTCTGTCCGACGATGTTGAGGGACATAATATTCACTTCTATGAAGATGCTGCTAGAATTGCTAAACCTCATGCTAGAGACAAACATAGGCCTGTTCTTGGCATGCCTGTTGTTTCTGTTAAGATAGGAGATCATTGTTATCATGGCTTATGTGACGTGGGTGCTAGTTTTAGTGCAATACCTCAGTCCTTATATGATGAAATCAAAGACGAGATTGCACCTATTGAGATAGAGCCTATTGATGTCACTATTTAGCTTGCCAATAGAGATACTATCTGCCCTGTGGGAATTGTTAGGGATGTTGAAGCATTGTGTGGTAAAACGAAGTATCCTGCTGATTTCCTCGTTCTTGCTACCGCACAAGATAGCTTTTGTCCCATCATATTTGGTAGACCTTTTCTCAATACCGTCAATGCTCATATTGATTGTGAGAAGCAAACTGTCACCGTTGGCTTTGAAGGTGTGTCACATGAGTTCAATTTCTCTAAGTTTGGTAGACAACCTCATGAAAAGGAGTTGCCTACTAGGGATGAAACTATTTCCTTAGCCTCTATTGTCGTGCCTCCTACTGATCCCTTAGAGCAGTACTTGCTTGAGCATGAAAATGATATGCATATGGATGAAAGGGATGAGATAGATAGAGTTTTCTTAGAACAATATCCTATCCTTAAGAATAATCTGCTTGTTGAACTGCTTGGGGATCCACCCCCACCAAAGGGTGATCCTGTGTTCGAGCTTAAACAGTTGCCCGATAGTCTTAAGTATGCTTATCTTGATGAAAAAGAGATATATCCTGTTATCATTAGTGCTAGCCTCTCAGAGCATGAAGAAAAGAAGTTACTAAAAACTCTAAGGAAGCACCGTGCTGCTATTGGATATACTCTTGATGATCTTAAGGGCATTTGTCCTACTCTATGTCAGCACAAGATTAAAACTGATCCTGATTTCAAACCAGTTACTGATCATCAAAGGAGATTGAATCCTAAGATGAAAGAAGTAGTACGAAAAGAAATACTAAAGCTCCTGGAAGCGGGTATTATCTATCCTGTTGCTCATAGCGACTGGGTGAGTCCGGTGCACTGCGTCCCTAAGAAGGGAGGCATTACCGTTGTCCCCAATGATAAGGATGAATTGATCCCACAGAGGATTATTACTAGCTATAGGATGGTGATCGATTTTAGGAAATTGAATAAGGCCATTAGGAAAGATCATTACCCTCTGCCTTTTATCGACCAAATCCTAGAAAGGCTGTCTAAACACACACACTTCTCCTTTCTAGACGGATATTCTGGTTTCTCCCAAATACCAGTTGCACAATCTGATCAGGAGAAAACCACTTTCACCTGCCCTTTCGGTACCTTTGCTTATAGACGTATGCCTTTTGGCTTATGTAATGCACCTGCCACCTTTCAAAGATGTATGATGGCTATATTCTCCGACTTTTGTGAAAAGATTGTCGAGGTTTTCATGGATGACTTTTCTGTTTACGGGTCTTCCTTTGATGATTGCCTCAGCAAGCTTTATCGAGTCTTACAGAGATGTAAAGACACCAATCTTGTCTTAAATTGGGAGAAGTGCCACTTTATGGTTAATGAAGGCATCGTCTTAGGACATAAAATTTCTGAAAGAGGTATTGAGGTTGATAAGGCTAAGGTTGATGCAATCGAGAAAATGCCATACCCCACAGATATCAAAGGTATAATAAGTTTCCTTGGTCATGCTGGTTTCCATAGAAGGTTCATCAAAGACTTCTCTAAGATTTCTAGGACTCTTACCAATCTCTTACAAAAGGATATTCCTTTTGTTTTTGACGATGATTGTGAGGAAGCCTTCAAAATACTTAAGAGGGCTTTGATAACCGCACCTATTGTTCAACCACCTGATTGGAACTTACCTTTTTAAATCATGTGTGATGCTAGTGATTATGTTGTTGGTGTTGTTCTAGGGCAAAGAGTCGATAAGAAGTTGAATGTTATTCACTACGCTACTAAAACTCTAGACAGTGCCCACAGAAACTATACTACTACGGAGAAGGAATTTTTAGCACTCGTGTTTGCATGTGAAAAGTTCAGGTCTTACATAGTTGACTCCAATGTCACTATTCACACTGATCATGCTGCTATTAAGTACCTTATGGAGAGGAAAGACGCTAAACCTAGAGTTATCAGATGGGTTCTCCTGCTACAAGAATTTGATTTGCACGTTGTCGATAGAAAGGGTGCTGATAACCCCGTAGCAGATAACTTGTCTAGGTTGGAGAACGTTCTTGATGACCCACAACCTATTGATGATAGCTTTACCGGTGAGCAATTGAATGTCATCAATGCTTCACGTAGTGCACCGTGGTATGCTCATTATGCAAACTATATCATTGCCAAATACATACCACCTAGTTTCACGTACCAGCAAAAGAAGAAATTCCTCTTTGACTTGAGACATTACTTTTGGGATGATCCTCACCTTTATAAGGAAGGAGTAGATGGTATTATTAGACGTTGTGTACGTGAACATGAACAGGGACAGATCCTACAGAAGTGTCACTCCGAGGCCTACGGAGGACTCCATGCGGGAGATAGAACTGCACACAAGGTATTGCAATCAGGTTTCTATTGGCCCACTCTCTTCAAGGATGCCCGTAAGTTTGTCTTGTCTTGTGACGAATGTCGAAGAATAGGTAATATTAGCAAACGTCTGGAAATGCCTATGAACTATTCACTTGTCATTGAACCATTTGATGTCTGGGGCTTTGATTATATGGGACCTTTTCCAAAATCCAACGGGTATACTCATATCCTAGTTGCTGTTGATTACGTCACTAAGTGGGTAGAAGCTATCCCCACTAGTAGTGCTGATCACAACACCTCTATCAGGATGCTAAAAGAAGTTATCTTCCCTAGATTTGGAGTCCCTAGATATCTAATGACCGACGGTGGTTCACACTTCATTCATGGTGCTTTCCGTAAAAGGCTTGCTAAGTACGATGTCAACCATAGAATTGTGTCTCCCTATCACCCTCAGTCCAGTGGTCAAGTAGAGCTAAGTAATAGAGAGATTAAACTGATTCTGCAAAAGACTGTCAACAGGTCAAGAAAGAATTAGTCTAAGAAGCTCGGTGATGCGTTGTGGGCTTATAGAACTGCCTATAAGAATCCCATGGGCATGTGTCCGTACAAAATGGTGTACGGTAAAGCATGTCATTTACCTCTTGAGTTAGAGCATAAGGCTTATTTGGCAATCAAAGAGCTCAACTTTGATTTCAAACTTGTCGGTGAGAAGAGGTTATTTGATATTAGCTCGCTTGATGAGTGGAGAACTCGGGCATATGAGAATGCCAAGCTGTTCAAAGAGAAGGTTAAGAGGTGGCATGATAAGAGGATACAAAAGCGTGAGTTCAATGTAGGTGATTATGTCTTGCTATATAACTCTCGTTTAAGATTCTTTGCAGGCAAGCTTCTCTCTAAATGCGAAGGTCCCTATGTTGTTGAGGAAGTATATTGTTCCGGTGCTATCAAGATCAACAACACGGAAGGAAATTGTCCGAGAGTGGTAAATGGGCAGAGAATCAAGCATTATATCTCAGGTACTCCCATAAATATTGAAACTAATATTATCAATACCATAACTCCACAAGAATACCTAAGGGATATTTATCAGCCAGTTTCAGACTCCGAAAACGAAGAGGTATGTGATTCGGTAAGAAAACAGAGTCCAAAACTTTTCGAGTAGGACATTTTCTCTGTTTTGGAATATTTGAAAAAATACAAAAACTGGAAGTAGTCCGGAAAGTGCGTGAGGAGGCGACAAGCCTGCACGGCGTGGGCCCACCCCCTGGCCACGCCGTGAGGGCTTGTCGCCAGCTCGTGCGCCTCCCGGACTCCGTTTTCGTGCGGGGTACTCCTTCTGGTCTGAAAAAAATAAATATATACTCTCCTGTTTGGTCTGACCCTTGCGTCACGCAGATTTCCTCTATTTTTCGTTTCGAGCCTGTTTTCTGCCGCAGATCTAGGTCAAGATGTCGTCCCAGGAATCTGTGGGGGAGAACAACCTCCATAAAATCCATGGAGAAGTTCATGCTGATCTGAAAAGGATGGAGGTCATGGGGGCTAAGGAAAGGCTACCTAAAGAAACCAAGGGCAAAGCTAAGGAGAAGGATCAGGCATGGGACGAAGTGCAATCTGTGCTCAATAAGGAAGAAGTTGAAGAAGTGGATTTCCTCCAACCCTACCTCCACCTACTGTCTCCATCTTTGATTGAACTCTTGAGGTTTTGTGAAACAACTCGTGCTCACAATACTTGCCTCACTCGTGAAGTTGTTTTGCTGGAAAAACATATCACAGATCTCCAAGGTATAAGTCAAAGATTAATGGACCTCTTGGAGTCAAAGATTGCAACAACTCCACCATCACCACCAAAGGAAGACAACTAAACATGGGTATGGGCAATCCCCTTGACTTTTGCCAAGCTTGGGGGAGTTGCCCCGGTATCGTATCACCATCACATCTTTTGCCTTTACCTTTGTTTTAGTTTAAAGTCTTAGTGTTTTAGTCTTTAGTTTTGCTTTGTGTCACCCCCAATGTATTCCAGCTCGTGAGCCATATAATAAAGAGTGTCTTAGTTGAAGGGCTTTGCCTCTTGCCATGATCAAAAGAGTGAGAATAGAACAAAAGCATGAAAGATCATGTAATGATCTTATGGGAAGTGATGGCTTCACATATAAAAAGAATGAGGATTGAAACTTGTTGAGGGTAGGCAAACGTAGACCTTGGTCATGGTTGCAATTAATAGGAAGTGATAAAGAAGGAGAGGTTCACATATAAATATATCATCTCTGACACCATCTATGATTGTGAACACTCACTAAACTATTACTCCCTCTGTTCCTAAATACTTGTTGTTGGGAAGAACTAGATTAGTTCTCCCCAACAACAAATATTATGGTACACAGGGAGTACATGCCTAGAAGTAGATGTTGGACAAGGAAGACAACATAATGAATTGTGTTTGCTTTGCTCCGAACAATGTTATATGATTAGAGATCCCTTAGCATGTGACGATTGCTTCCACCTCATATTAGCCAAAACCTCCCGCACCAAGTAGAGATAATACTTGTGCATCCATAAACCTTCAAACCAGTTTTGCCATGAGTGTCCACCATACCTACCTATGGATTGAAAAAGATCCCTCAAGTAAGTTGTCATCAGTGCAAGCAATAAAAATTGCTCTCTAATATGTATGAACTATTAGTGTGTGGAAAATAAGCTTTATACAAACCTGTGATGAGGAAGACATAAAAGAGACAGACTACATAATAAAGTTCTTTATCATAGGAGGCAATATAAAGTGACGTTCCTCCGCACTAAGAGGACACGCATCCAAACCTCAAAAGCGCATGACAACCTCTGCTTCCCTCTGCGAAGGGACTATCTTGTACCTTTACTTTTGCCCTTGAAAGAGTCATGGTGATCTGTTGGAAATATGCCCTAGAGGCAATAATAATTAGTTATTAATATATTTCTTTGTTCATGATAATCGTTTATTATCCATGCTATAATTGTATTGATTGGAAACACAATACTTGTGTGGATACATAGACAAAACACTGTCCCTAGTAAGCCTCTAGTTGACTAGCTCGTTGATCAAAGATGGTCAAGGTTTCCTGGCCATAGGCAAGTGTTGTTACTTGATAACGGGATCACATCATTAGGAGAATCATGTGATGGACTAGACCCAAACTAATAGACGTAGCATATTGATCGTGTTATTTTGTTGCTACTGTTTTCTGCGTGTCAAGTATTTGTTCCTATGACCATGAGATCATATAACTCACTGACACCGGAGGAATGCTTTGTGTGTATCAAACGTCGCAACGTAACTGGGTGACTATAAAGATGCTCTACAGGTATCTCCGAAGGTGTTCGTTGAGTTAGTATGGATCGGGACTGGGATTTGTCACTCCGTGTGACGGAGAGGTATCTCGAGGCCCACTCGGTAATACGACAGCACACACAAGCCTTGCAAGCAATGTGACTTAGTGTAAGTTGCGGGATCTTGTATTACGGAACGAGTAAAGAGACTTGCTAGTAAACGAGATTGAAATAGGTATGCGGATACTGACGATCGAATCTCGGGCAAGTAACATACCGAAGGACAAAGGGAATGACATACGGGATTATATGAATCCCTGGCACTGAGGTTCAAACGATAAGATCTTCGTAGAATATGTGGGATCCAATATGGGCATCCAGGTCCCGCTATTGGATATTGACCGAGGAGTCACTCGGGTCATGTCTACATAGTTCTCGAACCCGCAGGGTCTACACACTTAAGGTTCGACGTTGTTTTATGCGTATTTGAGTTATATGGTTGGTTACCGAATGTTGTTCGGAGCCCCGGATGAGATCACGGACATCACGAGGGTTTCCAGAATGGTCCGGAAATGAAGATTGATATGTAGGATGACCTCATTTGATTACCGGAAGGTTTTCGGAGTTACCGGGAATGTACCGGGAATGACGAATGGGTTCCGGATGTTCACCAGGGGGGGGGGGCAACCCACCTCGGGGAAGCCCATAGGCCTTGGGGGTGGCGCACCAGCCCTTAGTGGGCTGGTGGGACAGCCCAAGAAGGCCCTATGCGCCATAGGAAGAAAATCAAAGAGAAAAGAAAAAAAAGGAGGAGGTGGGAAAGGGAAGAAGGACTCCACCTTCCAAACCAAGTTGGATTCGGTTTGGAAGGGGAGACCTTCCCCCCTTGGCTCGGCCGACCCCCTTGGGGCCTCTTGATCCCCAAGGCAAGGCTCCCCCTCTTCCCCCTATATATACGGAGGTTCTAGGGCTGATTTGACACAACTTTGCCACGGCAGCCCGACCACATATCTCCACGGTTTTACCTCTAGATCACGTTTTTGCGGAGCTCGGGCGGAGCCCTACTGAGATTAGATCACCACCAACCTCCGGAGCACCGTCACGCTGCCGGAGAACTCATCTACCTCTCCGTCTCTCTTGCTGGATCAAGAAGGCCGAGATCATCGTCGAGCTGTACGTGTGCTGAACGCGGAGGTGCCATCCGTTCGGCACTAGATCGTGGGACTGATCGCGGGACGGTTCGCGGGGCGGATCGAGGGACGTGAGGACGTTCCACTACATCAACCGCCTTTCTTAACGCTTCTGATGTGCGATCTACAAGGGTACGTAGATCAGAAATCCCCTCTCGTAGATGAACATCACCATGATAGGTCTTCGTGCGCGTAGGAAAAATTTTGTTTCCCATGCGACGTTCCCCAACAGTGGCATCATGAGCTAGGTTCATGCGTAGATGTCTTCTCGAGTAGAACACAAAAGTTTTTGTGGGCGGTGATGTGAGTTTTGCTAGCCTCCTTAGTGTTTTCTTGATTCCACGGTATTGTTGGATTGAAGCGGCTTGGACCGACATTACTCGTACGCTTACGAGAGACTGGTTTCATCGCTACGAGTAACCCCATTGCTCAAAAATGACTGGCAAGTGTCAGTTTCTCCAACTTTAGTTGAATCAGATTTGACCGAGGAGGTCCTTGTATAAGGTTAAATAGCAATTCATATATCTCTGTTGTGGTGTTTGCGTAAGTAAGATGCGATCCTACTAGATACCCATGGTCAGCACGTAAAACATGCAACAACAAAATTAGAGGACGTCTAACTTGTTTTTGCAGGGTATGCTTGTGATGTGATATGGCCAACGATGTGATGTGATATATTGGATGTATGAGGTGATCATGTTGTAATAGATAATATCGACTTGCACGTCGATGGTACGGCAACCAGCAGGAGCCATAGGGTTGTCTTTAAACTAACGTTTGTGCTTGCAGATGCGTTTACTAATTTTGCTAGGATGTAGCTTTAGTAGTAATAGCATGAGTAGCACGACAACCCCGATGGCGACACGTTGATGGAGATCATGGTGTGGCGCCGGTGACAAGAAGATCATGCCGGTGCTTTGGTGATGGAGATCAAGGAGCAAGTGATGAAGGCCATATCATGTCACTTATGAATTGCATGTGATGTTAATCCTTTTATGCACCTTATCTTGCTTAGAACGACGGTAGCATTATGAGGTGATTTCTCACTAAAATTTCAAGACGAAATTGTGTTCTCCCCGACTGTGCACCGTTGCGACAGTTCTTCGTTTCGAGACACCACGTGATGATCGGGTGTGATAGACTCAACGTTCACATACAACGGGTGCAAATTAGTTGCACACGCGGAACACTCGGGTTAAGCTTGACGGGCCTAGCATGTGCAGACATGGCCTCGGAACACATGAGACCGAAAGGTCGAGCATGAATTGTATAGTTGATATGATTAGCATAGAGATGCTTACCACTGAAACTATTCTCGACTCACGTGATGATCGGACTTGAGATAGTGGATTTGGATCATGTACCACTCAAATGACTAGAGAGATGTACTTTTTGAGTGGGAGTTCTTAAGTAATATGATTAATTGAACTAATTGTCATGAACACAGTCTAATGGTCTTTGCGAATTACGATGTAGCTTGCGCTATAGCTCTACTGTTTTTATATGTTCCTAGTGAAAATTTAGTTGAAAGTTGATAGTAGCAAACTTTGCAGAGGATTGTCCTCGTTGCTGCGCAGAAGGCTTATGTCCTTAATGCACCACTCGGTGTGCTGCACCTCGAGCGTCGTATGTGGATGCTGTGAACATCCGACATAGACGTTTATGATGACTACACGGTAGTTCAGTACAAAATACTTAATGGCTTAGAAGCAAGGCGCCGAAGACGTTTTGAAACGTCACGGAACATAAGTGATATTCTAAAAAGATGAAATTGTGATTTCATGCTCGTGCCCTTGTTAAGAGGTACGAGACCTCCGACAAGATTCTTTGTCCACAAAGTAAAGGACAAAAAGCTCAATCGTTGAGCGTGTGCTCAGATTGTCTCAGTACGACAATCGCTTGAATCAAGTGGGAGTTAATCTTCCAGATGAGATAGTGATAGTTCTCCAAAGTCACTGCCACCAAGCTGTGAGAGCTTCGTGATGAACTATAACATATCAAGGATAGATACAATGATCTTTGAGCGATTCGCGATGTTTGACACTGCGAAAGTAGAAATCAAAAAGGAGCATCAATAGTTGATGGTTTGTAAAACCACTAAGTTTCGAGAAAGGCAAGGGCTAGAAGGGATACTTCGTGAAACGGCAAAACAGTTGCTGCACTAATGAAGAGACCCAAGATTAAACCCAAATCCGAGACTAAGTGCTTCTGTAATGAGGGGAACAGTCACTGAGGCGGAGCAACTCTAGATACTTGGTAGATAAGTAGGCTGGCAAAAGTCGAAAGAAGTATATTTGATATACATGGTGTGTACTTTACTAGTACTCCTAGTAGCATGAGGGTATTGGATACCGGTTCGGTTGCTAAGTAATTAGTAACACGAAATGATAGCTGCAAAATAAACGGAGACTAGCTAAAGGCGAGATGACGATACGTGTTGGAAGTGTTTCCAAGATTGATATGATCAAAACGTCGCACGCTCCCTCTACCATCGGGGATGGTGTTAAACCTAAATAATTGTTATTTGGTGCTTGCGTTAAGCATGAACATGATTGGATCGTGTTTATTGCAATACGATTATTCATTTAAAGAGAATAATGGTTAGTCTATTTGCTTGAATAATCACCTTCAATGGTTTATTGAATCTCGATCGTAGTGTTACACATGTTCATGACATTGGTGCCAAAAGACACGAGGTAATGATGATAGTACCACTTACTTGTCGCACTGCCGCTTGAGTCATGTTGGTATAAATTGCATGAAGAGGCTCCATGCTGATGGATCTTTATACTCACTTGATTTTGAATCACTAGTGACATGCAAATCATACCACATGAGCAAGGCCTTATTTTCATTGAGATGAAACAAGGTAGTAACTTGTTGGAAGTGATACATTTTTTATGTATGCGGTCCAATGGGTGCTGAGGCACGCAGTGGATATCATTATCTTCTTACTTCAATGACGATTTGAGTAGATACAAGAGTATTTACTTAATGAATCACAAGTCTGAAATATTGAAAAGTTCAATTCAGTTTCGGAGTGAAGTTCGTCGTAACAAGAGGATAAACGGTCTACGATATGATCATAGAAATTAATATCTGAGTTACGAGTTTTGGTACGCAGTTAAGACAATGTGGAAATTGTTTCGCAGTTCTTGCCACCTGGAACATCATAGTGTGATGATGTGTCTAAACGTCATACCACGCACTATTTGGTATGGTGCATGCTATGATGTCTCTTATCGAATTGCTACTATCGTTTATGGGTTATGCATTAGAGACAACCGCATTCACTTTAAATAGGGCACCGCGTATTTCCATTTAGATGACACAGTATAGACTGAGGTTTAGAGAAATCTAAACTGTCGTTTCTTGAAAGTTTGGGGCTTCGACACTTATGTGAAAAAGTTTCAGTCTGATAAGCTCGAACCCAAAGCGGATAAATGCAACTTCATAGGATATCCAAAACTGTTGGGTACATCTCCTATCTCAGATCCGAAAGCAAACTGTTTGTTTCTAGAAACGGATCCTTTCTCGAGAAAAGGTTTCTCTCGAAAGAATTGAGTGGGAGGGTGGTGGAACTTGATGAGGTTATTGAACCATCACTTCGACCAGTGTGTAGCAGGGCGCGGGAAGTTGTTCCTGTGGCGCCTACACCAATTGAAGTGAAAGCTGATGATGATGATCATCGAGCATCGGATCAAGTTACTACAAGCCTCGTAGGTCGACAAGGTCGCGTACTACTGCAGAGTGGTACGGTAACCCTGTCTTGGAGGTCATGTTGTTGAGCAACAGTGAACCTACGAGTTATGGAGAAAGCAATGGTGGGCCCGGATTCCGACAAATGGCTGGACGCCATGAAATCCGAGAGAGGATCCATGTATGAAAACAAAGTGTGGACTTTGGAAGAACTACTTGATGGTCATAGGACTATTGAGTAAAGATGGATCTTTAAAAGGAAGACAAACGATGATAGTGATAGGTCACTATTAAGAAAAGCTCGACTTGTCGCAAAGATGTTTCCGACAAGATCAAACAGTTGACTATGATGAGACTTTCTCACTCGTAGCGATGCTAAAAGTCTGTTAGAATTATGTTAGTAGTTGCTGCATTATTTATGAAATATTGCACGTAGGATGACAAAACATTGTTTCCTCGACGGTTTCCTTGAGCAAACATTGTATGTGATACAACTAGTAGGTAATATGCAAGCTCCAGCGATCCTTCAATGGACTGGTGCAAGCATCTCGGAGTTGGAATATACACTTTGATGAGATGATCAAAGATTTTGGGTTTGTACAAGGTTTATGAGAAACTTGT
This sequence comes from Hordeum vulgare subsp. vulgare, assembly GCF_904849725.1. Classification (NCBI taxonomy): domain Eukaryota; kingdom Viridiplantae; phylum Streptophyta; class Magnoliopsida; order Poales; family Poaceae; genus Hordeum; species Hordeum vulgare. The sequence continues at coordinate 410,581,190 of NC_058523.1, forward strand.
ATTTCCAAAGAAGTGAGTGGGAGCACTATAGAATTTGTGATAAGTATATGTGGTTGACATATTGTGGATCAGAAGTAATGTAGAATTTATGTAAAACATACAAGGTTGTTTGAAAGGAGTTGTCAAAGGAGTACCTGGATTGAGCTACTTGAACGTTGAGCATCAAAGATCTATGGAGATAGATCGAAAACGCTTAATGGAAGTTTCAACAAGATGTGTGCCTTGACAAGTTTTTGAAGGAGTTCAAAATAGATCAGCACAGAAGGAGTTCTTGGTTGCGTTGTAAGGTGTGAATTTGAGTAAGACTCAAAACCCGACCACGACAGAATAAAGAGAATAGATGAAGGTCGTCTTCTATGCCTTAGCCGTAGACTCTAAAGTATGCCATGCTGAGTACCGCACCTGATGTGTGCCTTGCAGCAAGTCTGTTAAGAGGTACACAGAGTGATCCAGGATTGAATCACTGATCAGCGGTCAAAGTTATCCTTAGTAACTAAATAGACTAAGGAATTTTTCTCGATTATGGAGGTGGTTAAAGAGTTCGTCGTAAAGGGTTACGTCGATGCAAGCTTTGACACTAATCCGAATAACTATGAGTAGTGAAACGGATTCGTATAGTAGAGTAGATATTTGGAGCATTTCCGAATAGCACGTAGTAGCAGCATCTATAAGATGACATAAAGATTTGTAAAGAACGCACGGATGTGAAAGTTTCAGAACCGTTGACTAAAACCTCTCTCACGAGCAAGACGTGATCAGACCCCAGAACTATATGGGTGTTGGATTCGTTGAAATCACATGGTGATGTGAACTAGATTATTGACTCTAGTGCAAGTGGGAGACTGTTGGAAATATGCCCTAGAGGCAATAGTAATTAGTTATTATTATATTTCTTTGTTCATGATAATCGTTTATTATCCATGCTATAATTGTATTGATTGGAAACACAATACTTGTGTGGATACATAGACAAAACACTGTCCCTAGTAAGCCTCTAGTTGACTAGATCGTTGATCAAAGATGGTCAAGGTTTCCTGGCCATAGGCAAGTGTTGTTACTTGATAACGGGATCACATCATTAGGAGAATCATGTGATGGACTAGACCCAAACTAATAGACATAGCATATTGATCGTGTTATTTTGTTGCTACTGTTTTCTGCGTGTCAAGTATTTGTTCCTATGACCATGAGATCATATAACTCACTGACACCGGAGGAATGATTTGTGTGTATCAAACGTCGCAACGTAACTGGGTGACTATAAAGATGCTCTACAGGTATCTCCGAAGGTGTTCGTTGAGTTAGTATGGATCGAGACTGGGATTTGTCACTCCGTGTGACGGAGAGGTATCTCGTGGCCCACTCGGTAATACAACATCACACACAAGCCTTGCAAGCAATGTGACTTAGTGTAAGTTGCGGGATCTTGTATTACAGAACAAGTAAAGAGACTTGCCGGTAAACGAGATTGAAATAGGTATGCGGATACTGACGATCGAATCTCGGGCAAGTAACATACCGAAGGACAAAGGGAATGACATACGGGATTATATGAATCCCTGGCACTGAGGTTCAAACGATAAGATCTTCGTAGAATATGTGGGATCCAATATGGGCAACCAGGTCCCGCTATTGGATATTGACCGAGGAGTCACTCGGGTCATGTCTACATAGTTCTCGAACCCGCAGGGTCTGCACACTTAAGGTTCGACGTTGTTTTATGCGTACTGGAGTTATATGGTTGGTTACCGAATGTTGTTCGGAGTCCCGGATGAGATCACGGACGTCACGAGGATTTCCGGAATGGTCCGGAAACAAAGATTGATATATAGGATGACCTCATTTGATTACCGGAAGGTTTTCGGAGTTACCGGGAATGTACCGGGAATGACGAATGGGTTCCGGATGTTCACCGGGGGGGAAACCCACCTCGGGGAAGCCCATAGGCCTTGGGGGTGGCGCACCATCCCTTAGTGGGCTGGTGGGACAGCCCAAGAAGGCCCTATGCGCCATAGGAAGAAAATCAAAGAGAAAAGAAAAAAAAAGGAGGAGGTGGGAAAGGGAAGAAGGACTCGACCTTCCAAACCAAGTTGGATTCGGTTTGGAAGGGGAGACCTTCCCCCTTGGCTCGGCCGACCCCCTTGGGGCCTCTTGAGCCCCAAGGCAAGGCTCCCCCTCTTCCCCCTATATATACGGAGGTTTTAGGGCTGATTTGACACAACTTTGCCACGGCAGCCCGACCACATATCTCCACGGTTTTACCTCTAGATCACGTTTCTGCGGAGCTCGGGCGGAGCCCTACTGAGATTAGATCACCACCAACCTCCGGAGTGCCGTCACGCTGCCGGAGAACTCATCTACCTCTCCGTCTCTCTTGCTGGATCAAGAAGGCCGAGATCATCGTCGAGCTGTACGTGTGCTGAACGCGGAGGTGCCGTCCGTCCGTCACTAGATCGTGGGACTGATCGCGGGACGGTTCGCGGGGCGGATCGAGGGACGTGAGGACATTCCACTACATCAAGCGCGTTTCTTAACGCTTCTGTTGTGTGATCTACAAGGGTACGTAGATGAGAAATCCCCTCTCGTAGATGGACATCACCATGATAGGTCTTCGTGCGCGTAGGAAAATTTTTGTTTCCCATGCGACGTTCCCCAACATGATCTTCACCAATTCCTTATCTCGCCTTTATCTTGGATAACGTCATATGCTTGGGAAAGATCTATATTCATATGTCAACTTGGAGGTAAGTATTCATGAATTATTATTGTTGACATTACCCTTGAGGTAAGCAGTTGGGAGGCAAAATTGTAAGCCCCTATCTTTCTCGGTGTCCAGCTGAAACTTTGACCTCATGAGTACCACGTGAGTTGTAGCAATTGTAGAGAACGAAAGAATGATTGAGTATGTGGATTTGCTTTACAAGCTCTTATTCGACTATTTCTGATGTTGTGATAAATTGCAATTGCTTCAATGACTAAAGGCTATCGGTTATTACTTCTCGGTAAGGTTCTTGATCCATGCTTTACTTTGTGATGGAATTATCACTTTAGCATGAGAGATTATATGTTGGTATTGCTGCTCTGATCTTGATCATGATGCATGCATGTTGTATCTTATTTTGTCGACACCTCTCTCCCTAAACATGTGGACATATTTATTGAGCTAGGCCTTCGCTTGAGGACAAGCGAGGTCTAAGCTTGGGGGAGTTGATACGTCCATTTTGCATCATGTTTTCATATTGATATTTATCGCTTCTTGGGCTGTTATTTCACTTCACGGTACAATTCTTATGCCTTTTCTCTCTTATTTTGCAAGGTTTACATGAAGAGGGAGAATGCCGACAGCTGGAATTCTGGCCTGAAAGTGGAGCAAAGTTGAGATACCTGTTCTGCGCAACTCCAAATGCCGTAAAAATCAACGAGGATTTTTTTCAGATTTATAAAAAATACTGGGCCGAAGAAGTGCTAGAGGGGCGCGTGCAGGTGGCCACAAGCCTGCACGGTGCGGCCACCCCCCCAGGTCGCGCCATGAGGGCTTGTGGGCAGCCTGCTGGCCCACTGGCCCCCCTCTTCTGCTATATGAAGGGTTTTGTCCAGGAAAAAATCAAGGAGGAGCTTTTTCGTGGATTCGCCGCCGCCACTCGGCGGAACTTGAGTAGAACCAATCTAGAGCTCCGGCAGGACGATCCTGTCGGGGAAACTTCCCTCCCGGAGGGGGAAATCGTCGCCATCGTCATCACCAACACTCCTCTCATTGGAGGGGACTCGTCACCATCAACATCTTCATCAGCACCATCTCATCTCCAAACCCTAGTTCATCACTTGTAACCAATCTCCGTCTCGCGACTCCGATTGGTGCTTGTAAGGTTGCTAGTAGTGTTAATTACTCTTTGTAGTTGATGCTAGTTGGATTATTTGGTGGAAGAGTTTATGTTCAGATCCTTGATGCTAGTCATTACCTCTCTGGTCATGAATATGATTATGCTTTGTGAGTAGTTACTTTTGTTCCCGAGGACATGGGATAAGTCATGCTAATAGTAGTCATGTGAATTTGGTATTCGTTCGGTAATTTGATATGTTGTATGTTGTTTTTCCTCTAGTGGTGTTATGTGAACGTCGACTACATAACACTTCACCATTATTTGGGCCTAGAGAAAGGCATTGGGAAGTAGTAAGTAAATGATGGGTTGCTAGAGTGACAGAAGCTTAAACCCTAGTTTATGCGTTGCTTCGTAAGGGGCTGATTTGGATCCACTAGTTTAATGCTATGGTTAGGCTTTGTCTTAATTCTTCTTTCGTAGTTGCGGATGCTTGCGAGAGGGGTTAATCATAAGTGGGATGCTTGTCCAAGTAAGGGCAGTACCCAAGCGCCGGTCCACCCACATATCAAACTATCAAAGTAACGAACGCGACTCATATGAACATGATGAAAACTAGCATGACAGAAATTCCCGTGTGTCCTCGGGAGCGTTTTTCCTCCTATAAGACTTTGTCCAGGCTTGTCCCTTGCTACAAAAGGAATTGGGCCACTTTGCTGCACCGTTGCTACTTTTGTTACTTGTTGCTTGCTACGAATAATCTCACCACACAATCACTTGTTACCGACAATTTCAGTGCCTGCAGATTTTACCTTGCTGAAAACCACTTGTCAGATCCTTCTGCTCCTCGTTGGGTTCGACACTATTAATTATCGAAAGGACTACGATTGATCCCCTATACTTGTGGGTCATCAGGGACCTTTCCCTTAGTCGGGCCATGGAAATCGCCAATCGGTACGCGAATGGCGAAGTGGAAGACCGCCTCCGCAGCGGCAAAGGCCGAGCCAGCGAAACCCCTAAGTCAGATAACGCTAGGGAGAAGCAGAAGTGAAAAGGCGACCAATCGGGCAAAGCTGAAGTAGCCGTTGTTCGAGGGTAGATCTAGAATAAATCCAAGAAGAAGAAGGACTGGGCTGGCAAAAAGAAGGCCGAGTCCAAGAGCAGTCTTTTGGACCAACCGTGTCCGATTCATTCTCGCAAGGATGAAGAACGGAAGACCATCCCCGCCAAGCACACAGCTCGCGACTGTCGCCTGCTCTAGAAGGTGATGGGCAGAGAGCCCTCCGGGGACAAGGAAGATGAGGATGACCAAGCGGACGCCTCCGGGTATCCGAACATTGAGGCGACCCTCATGATCTTCGCGGACGTCAAGAGCAAGAGCCGATTGAAAGTTATTAATCCGGAGGTGAACATGGCATCCCTGGCTATCCCAAAGTATCTTGATTGGGCAAAGACCCCCGTCACATTCGACCAGTTGGACCACCCCGCCAACATAGCCACCCCTGGGAGGCAAGCATTAGTGCTAGACCCCACAGTCAATGGGTTCCGACTGCGGAAAGTCCTCATGGATGGAGGCAGCAGCCTCAACATTATCTACGTGGACACTCTCCAAGCCATGGACATCCCGTTGTCCCGGCTGAGCAAGAGTAACATGAGTTACACGGGGTAATCCCCGGGAAGAAGGCTGAATCACTTGGCCAGATCACTTTGAGCGTCGTATTCCGCAGCCAGAAAAAATTTCGCGAGGACAGGTTGACCTTCGAAGTGGTTGAATTTCACACAGCCTATCATGCCATCCCGGGTAGGCCCGCCTACGCATGTTTCATGGCCCACCCATGTTACATGTATCTTAAGCTTAAGATGCCAGGGCCAAAAGGTGTGATCATGGTGACTAGCAATCGAAAGGTTGCCGAGGAGTGCCTCCAGCAAGGCTCTAGGATCGCCAACAAGCAGGTCCTCGCAGCCGAGCTTGATGGGTACAAGAAGGAAGTGGACACCGTAGATCTTCTCAATTCAAAACGGCCAGCTACTTGATCTGCTTTTCAGTCTGTCGGTGAGACGAAGCAGGTCCACGTCCACCCCACCGATCTGAGTGCTTTTGCGACCAACATCTCCACCTCACTCGGAGAGAAATAGGAAGCCGAGCTCATCCAATTCCTCCATGAGAACTCGGATATCTTTCCATGGAAGCTGTCTGACATGATGGGGGTTCCCAGGGAGCTGGCTGAGCATCGCCTCCGAGTGGACCCAAAGGTCAAGCCCATCAAGGAACATCTGCATCGCTCCTCCGTGGAGAAGCATAGGGCAATTGGCGAGGAGATCACTCAGCTCCTAGCTACCGAGTTCATCCGTGAGGTCTACCACTCCAAGTGGTTACTGAACGTGGTTCTGGGGCCAAAGAAGAACAATTCACTCCGAATTTGTATTGACTTCAAACACCTCAATCGGTCCTTCCCGAAGGACTACTTCCATGTGCCCCGCATAGATCAAAATTTAGATTCCACTGCCGGATGTGAACGCATGTCGTTCCTAGATGCGTACTCCGGGTACCACCAGATCGAATGTATGGACCTCATGAAATAAAAACAGCCTTCATCACCCCATTCAGATGTTTTTGTTACATCATGATGCCATTCGGTCTAAAAAACGTTGGAGCGAACTTCCAGCTCATGATTCAAAATGTCTGGAAGAAAACATCAGTCGGAATGTCGAAGCATACATGGATGATATCGTGGTCAAGTCCAACAAAGGTTCTGACCTCCTAGACGACCTTGTCAAAACCTTCGACGCTTCGGATTAAGCTTAATTCGGCCAAATGCACCTTAGGTGTACCGGCTGGTAAGCTATTCGGTTTCCTTGTTTCCGAGCGAGGTATTGATGCCAATCCTGACAAGATCGGAGCCATCGTCCACATGAGATGGCCGAAGCGCATCCACGATGTGTAGAGGCTTACGGGCTGCCTTGCGGCCCTGAGTTGCCTCATCTCAAGACTCGGTGAGAAGGCCTTGCCTCTTTACCGATTGATGAAGAAGTCCGACAGATTTGAGCGGATCGATGAAGCGTAGGTTGCATTCTACCAACTCAAAGCTCTGCTTTCCATCCAGCTGGTGTTCTGACCTCCTACCACTGGAGAACAAGTTTGAAGCCAAGAAAGCAATCAACTCTCGGGCCCTAGCAGATTTTCTTGTCGAGTGGGCAGAGCAAGAGCAGCCGGCTCTAGTCGTCCCCGAGCATTGGACCATGTTCTTCGATGGATCCAAAATGCTCCACGGATTGGGGGCTGAAGTGGTCCTTGTTTCCCCGAGGGGAGATCGATTGAGCTACGTGCTCCAAATTCACTTCGATTTGTCCAACGATGAGGCCGAGTACGAGGCCCTCCTGTACGGGCTCCGCATGGCCATCTTACTCGGCATCCGCCGATTGATGGTTTATCGCGACTCGGATCTCGTTGTCAACCAAGTAATGAAGGAATGGGACATCCTAAGCCCAGCAATGACAGTCTATTGCAATGCGGTCAGAAAGCTGGAGAAAAACTTCGAAGGGTTGGAACTACACCATGTGCCCCGAGCCAAGAACCAAGCCGTTGATGACTTAGCAAATATTGGATCCACTTGGCAGATCATTGCAAAGGGCGTGTTCCTTGAGCACCTATGTGACCCCTCGATCAAGGAGGATCCCTTCACTAAAGATCCCCAACAAGAAATTGGTCCGTCTAATCCGACTGAGATCGACGTCCCGGTCGTGGTTGACCTCGTCCACGAGATGTTGGCCACTCCCGAATGGACACAACCTTATCTAGCTTAATTGCTCCGACAAGAGCTTCCTGAGAACGAAGAGGAAGCCCGCCAGATTTTTCGGCGGTCTAAGGCTTTCGAAGTACTCGGAGACAAACTATACAAGAAGAGCGTTACAGGAGTCAGCCAAAAGTGCAACTCTCCGGACGATGGACTAGAAATTCTGCACGAGATCCACTCGGGAATCTGTGGACACCATATGTACTCTCGAACCCTAGTGCCAACGCCTTCCGAGCAGGTTTTTATTGGCCCCGAGCCAATGAGGCAGCAAGGGACTTGGTGGACCTGTGTGTCGGGTGCCAGTTCTGCAAAAATCAGTCGCACAAAACTGCATCCGCACTGAAGACGATTTCGCTCACTTGGCCATTCGCCATATGGGGCGTCGACATGGTCGGCCTTTTGCGCACCGGGTCGAGCGGATTCACCCACCTGCTAGTTGCGGTGGATAATTTCACCAAGTGGGTCGAAGCTAAACCCATCAAAAACTTGGACGCGGCCACTGTCGTAAGCTTCATTCGGCAGATTATCTTCAGATTCGGAGTCCCTCACAACATCATCACTGACAATAGAACCAATTTCGACTTGGATGAGTTCCGTGAGTTCTGCCACTCCGAGGGCACTCGGGTTAACTACACCTCAGTGGCGCACCCGCAGTCGAATGGGCACGCAGAATGGGTGAATGGCATGATACTTCAAGGACTGAAGCCCGGGCTGATGAGAGACCTCAAATATGTCGCTGGCACTTGAGTCGAAGAATTACCATCTGTCCTGTGGGGTATGTGAAGGACTCCGAATCGTTCAACCAGGCGTACTCCATTCTTCATGGTGTATGGGTCAGAAGCCATTCTGCCGAGTGACTTACGTCACAATTCTCCCCAAGTGGAGCAGTACAATGAAGCCGAAGCTCAAGTAGCACGCCAAGACAATTTAGATATTCTGGAGGAAGAGAGGAGCTAGCCCTCATTCGGTCCATGATGTAAGAGCAAGACCTTCGACGCTACCATGAAAAACAAGTCAGGGGCCGAGCGTTTCAAGAGGGGGGCTACTCCTCCGACTGGACCAACAGAAACCCCACAAGCTGGCACCCCCTTGGCAAGGGCCATTCACCATCTCCAATGTTCTGCACAATGGAGCTTATCGACTGTACACCATCGATAACAACACGGTGGAACCCAAAACCTAGAACGTGGACCTGCTCCCCAAGTTCTACACATAGAACTTTCCATTTTTCATTCTTGTAATGAATTCGAATGAATAGAAGAATAAAGTGCTTAATTTCTTCAACTATCCTAAGACACCTCACTCTGGTGAAACACTCCCCAGTGGGTGGAAAATCCTTAACTGTGAACATGTTTTCGCTTAAGGTAAAACCTGCCTCGAGTGCAGACAATCTCCTCACTCGGGGGCTTAGCTGCGAACCAGATTTCTCCTAAGTCATTTTCGCAAGAACAAAACCATCTTGGTAGCGAACCTGTTTCGCCTCTAAGGTAGACCCTTCCCGAGTGATCGTGAAAACCTCCACACTGGGGGCTTAGCTGCGAACCAGCCTTCGCCTAATTTAAAGTGGTTCTGAATGAAGACAATATCTTCATTCGGATGCCAAGGTGAACAAAACATACATTTCTTGGTCGCGAACCTGTTTCGCCTAAGGTAGACCCTTCCCCGAGTTATCATGGAAACTTCCACACTTGGGGGCTTAGCTGCGAACCAGCCTTCGCCTAAGTTAAAGTGATTCCGAATGAAAGTATGTTCTTTATTTGGACACCAAGATAAACAAAACAAACATTACTTGGTAGAGAACCTGTTTTGCCTAAAGGAAACCCTTCCCCGAGCGAGGACAACCTCCACACTCGGGGGCTTAGCCGTGAACCAGCCTTTGCCTATGTTAAAGTGGTTCCAAATGAAGACACGATCTTCGTTGAGATGCCAAGATGAATAGGACAATCATCCCAAGCTACGATTCCGCTTTCGCCTAGGGAGAAACGATCCCGAGTGAGGACAACTTCCACACTCGGGGGCTTAGCCGCGAACCAATTTTTGCCTAAGTCACAAATGAGCCCGAGTGAGGACAACCTCCACTCTCGGGGGCTTAGCCGCGAACCAGCTGTTGGGGCATAGTTTATGCCTAAGTAATTTTGGTGATTGATGACAGTACCGCAAAGGATAACCGTGTGTATTAAGATTTCAGATAACACACGTCAACGGCACAAGACGACTGGCCCCCTCTTTCGTGGAAAAGAAGCACGGTGTTCTCTACGATTCTCTTTATTTGAGTCATAGGAAAGCCGTACTATTAAGAGGGGAACCGTAGTGGAAAGGTTTGGGTAGAATCAATCTTGCACGCGCACACTTCACATATTTTCCCCCTTGCCGGCAACTTTGGAGTGGCTCCCGCCTTTGTGTTTCCTTCCTCTTTGCAAATGGTCCCCCAGCGGTAGTACCGCTGGGCCTAGCGGTAGTACCGCTGGGCCTAGCGGTAGTACCTCTGGCCCTAGCGGTAGTACCTCTAGTTGGCGGTAGTACCGCCCCTGGTCAGCGGTAGTACCGCTCCAGGAGCTTAGTACCGCCTGCCTAGCGGTTGTACGTGGAAGGACCTTTTTGCGAAGACTTTCTTGGCGGTGGTAGTGATTATGCACTACCAGGGGTCCAGCGGTAGTACCGATGCAGCGAGCGGTAGTACTGCTGGAGTGCCAGCCGTAGTACCGCTGCATCTAGCGATAGTACCGCTAGACACGGGCTGTGAGTGCGAAAACGGTTGGATTCCCCCCCCCCCCCCCACTATATAAAGGGTTCTTCTAGCTCTGGAACCCTATCTCTTACCCTCCCAAGCTCCATTGTTGCTCCCTAAGCTCAGAAGTGCCCGATCTCTCTCCCTAGCCAATCAAACTTGTTGATTCGTTAGGGATTGGTTGAGAAGGCCTAGATCCACACTTCCACCAAGAGAAAAGTTGATTCCCCACCAATCCCTTGCGGATCTTGTTACTCTTGGGTGTTTGAGCATCCTAGACGGTTGAGGTCACCTCGAAGCCACATTCCATTGTGGTGAAGCTTCGTGGTCTTGTTGGGAGCCTCCAAGCTTTGTGTGGAGTTTGCCCCAACCTTGTTTGTAAAGGTTCGGTCGCTGCCTTCAAGGGCACCTATAGTGGAATCACGGTACCTTGCATCGTGCGAGGTCGTGAGGAGAATACGGTGGCCTTAGTGGCTTATTGGGGAGCATTGTGCCTCCACACCGCTCCAACGGGGACGTACTTCCTGTCAAAGGGAAGGAACTTCCGTAACACATCCTTATCTCCATTGGTTCCACTTGTGGTTATCTCTAACCTTTACTTTGTGTATGCTTATGTTGTTGTCTATCTCTTACTTGTCTTAGTAGCTCTCGTTGTTAGCTTCATTAAGGTTCACCCCATTGTTGTAATATTTGTGAACCCGTATGTTGTTTACCCTAACTTGCTAAGATTAATTAAAAAGTGGTCGTTGCCTATTCACCCCCCCCCCTCTAGTCAACCATATCGATCCTTTCAATTGGTATCAGAGCCACGTCTCTTTATTAAGGGCTTAACAACCCAAAGATTATGGAAGGCGAAGAGGGAATTAACCATGGGCAACCCGAGGCCATGGACTTGACTTCGGTCACAAGGGACGACTTGAATAAGGCTATGGACGCCCTCAAGACGTCCTTGACAAACGAAGTCAAGACCATGCTTAAAGAGTTAATTGAGGGATTTAAAAGTCCACCCGAACCGGCGTTAGTGGTTAAACCCACCCTCACCGATTCAGAGGCCAATTCCTCTAAGGAAGCGGCTAAAGGTATGCGACCTTCCTCATCTCACGAAAAGGATGGGACTGGAACATATGCCTCAGTTCCACCCCCCATGGTCTATGGAGGATCCGTTCCTGCACCGCGTCTTAATCCTGTTGGTCCTCCTCCTAAGCTTGTGAAAGGTGACTTTGCTAACTGGATATTTTCTATTAATTCTCATTTGAATCACAGCTCAACAAACTTGTGGAGAATCATCGAGCAAGGATATTATCCCATGATCCAAGCAACCTCACTCCAAGAGAAGATGCAGACAATCAATACAATCACTCCGCCTTGTTTATTCTCCAGTCCGCACTGCCACCTGAAGATCTTCCTCACTTGCGTCCCTTCACCTTGGCCAAGGATTGTTGGGAGCATATTATGGTGTTGTACAAGGGAAGCTCAAGCATTTAACGATAAAACTATGAAGTGATACTTGATAAGGCCGATGAGTTTGTGATGAAGGAAGACGAGGACCCTCGTGATCTCTATCGGAGGGTGACTGCTATTGCTGTGGCACTCAAGGATCATGGGAGCAAGGATGTGGATGATACATGGGTCAAGCGCAAGTTTCTCAAAGCCATCATGCCTTTCAACAAAGCCGTGTCATCTGTCATTCGTCAGCGGCCAGATTTCCACTCCTTGTCTTCCAGTGAGGTGTTGGATGAATTCATTGCAATGTCAATCATGAACGAAACAGCCGACAATGCACTTGCTCGTGTTCGCTCAAAGACAACTTCACCCAACCTTGCGTTGAAAGAAAAAGCAATGTTTGAAGAAGAAGAAGAGGATGAGGAAGACGAGAGCTGCCCTGAAGACACAAAGCATGCCTATCATGAGCACATGGCTCTTGCATCAAGGCAATTTTGGGGCAACAAGAGGAACTCAAGACCCACCTTCACCAAGAACAACTCGAGTGGATTCAAACCCAAACAACGAGTGAGGACATGTTATAACTGTGGTAACGTGAGCCACTTCGTGGCCGAATGCCCCTATGAGAAAAGGGAAGACAACGGGGGCAAGCTCATTCGCAAAGACAAAACCAAATCATTTCCAATAAAGAACAACTTTGTGAAGAAACCCCACCCAAAAGGGATGGTGGCCCTTGAAGAGTACCCTTCCGATGATGATGATGATGATGATGATCCAGTGGCAACGGCAACAGTTGCTATTGCCACTACCTCTCCCCAGAAGGTGTCCCTCTTCAACGCCCCCAACGAGAACCACATCACCAAGTGCCTCATGGCAAAAGGTATCAATCAGGTAACCCCCATCATTAAGACCAACATCGCTACAGCTCCTTCATTGTTAAATTGTGTTGATGATAGTGATGTTGGGGAACTTAATGAGCATGATCTTGACAAGTTTCTGTGCACTATTAAGGGAGAATCCAAGAAGCACTTTGTTGCTCTCTTGGAACAACTGGGTGAGGCCACTGACCTCATTGAGTCTCATGAGGAGACCATCTCCGAGCTTCAGGGACACAGTCGTGACTATGCCGATGAAATTGCTGAATTATCTATTGCTCTAGAAAAGGATCACACTCTTCGTTTGGCTCTTCAGGAGTCATACAACGATGACTGCGCTAAAATGCAAAAGAAACAATATCATGATGTTGTTCTTACTCGTATGCTTAAGTCTGAAAAGTATGCTCTTGGGGTTGGCCATGACAGACTCAAAGAGGAGTTTGACACACTTGACAAGGCCCACAAGGTCTTGAAAGGTGTTCATTTCTCTCTGAAAGGGTCTCATGATCAACTGCAAGCAAAGCTTACCAAGGAGATCTCTACTTGCCCTCCCTTTGTGTTAATTGATAATGCTTGTGCAACTAATCTCTGTTGTGAGCATGTACATCTTGTGGAGGAAAATTCCAAGTTAAAGGAGAAACTTGAGAAGGGCCTTGTGGCATGCATACAAGGTGAGAAGAGCCTGAACGACCTCTTGAGCACTCAAAAAGGTGTTGTAGGAAAGGAGGGACTTGGACTTACCTCCAAGTCAAAAGGTAAAAGGAGGAACAGGAACAAACGATCTCCTACCCTCATGGGCATCTTTGCCAAAGAGGGTGAGGGGACTCAGAAGGTGAACAGGAACAAGGTGGACTATAGAAACCTCAAGAAGGGCAAAACCATTCCTACTAACACAGCCGACAAACTCAATTCTTCTTATGTCTTATGTCGTGCTAGTGATGGGCATGTTTATGCCACATTTATTGGTTCCTACGATGAGTATATTGAATGGGCTATCTGGGTTCCTAAGACCCCTGTCTCTAACATGAAAGGACCCATTAAAAATGGGTACCTAAAACCAAGCCTTGATCTATTGCAGGAGTTTGCTTCCGGTGGGGTGTCATGGTTGCTCGATAGTGGAGCAACAAATCATATGACCGGAAGCAAGGACTTAGTGGTGGATGTGCATCCTTCTCCATCTATGCCCACCCATGTCCAATTCACCGATGCATCCTCGTCAAAGGTATTGGGATTTGGTAAGGTGGTCGTCTCTCAAGAGTTATCTATTGAGAAGGTCATGCTTGTTGAGCCAATTGCCTACAATTTACTTTCGGTTCGTCAACTTGCAATTATGGGTTTTTCCACATTCTTTAATCTTGATACTGTGGTCCTCCTGAGGAGCAAGACTCCTAAAGTAGCCTATGTTGGATATGTCAAAAATGATCTTTATGTGGTGAACTTCTCAAAGCGACCCACTAATACCGCGACGTGTTTAATGGCTAAAGTTGATGTGGGCTAGCTTTGGCATCGCCGTTTAGCTCATGTCGATATGAGATCTTTGCAAAGTCTTCTGATAGGGGACCATATTCATGGACTAACAAATGTGAGTTTTGCTAAAGATCGTGTTTGCAGTGCCTGCATTGAAGGAAAGATTCATGAAACTGCTCATCGTCCAACGACTCTTATCTACACTAAGAGGCCATTGGAGCTTCTCCATATGGATCTGTTTGGCCCTCCATCATTTGACAGTCTTGAAGGCAGAAAGTATTGCTTGGTGATCGTTGACGACTACTCAAGATACACCTGGGTATATTTCTTCAAAAAGAAGAGTGAAACTCAACAAACTGTCATCAACTTTGCTAATGAAGCTCAACGTCAACATGAAGCAAAAATCTGGATGATTAGAAGTGACAATGGCACCGAGTTCAAGAACTACACCTTGGATGAGTTTCTAGGTGATGAGGGAATAAAACACCAATATTCAGCACCACATACCCCTCAACAAAACGGCGTGGCGGAAAGGAAGAACCGGACCTTGATAGACGTTGCAAGGACAATGATGGCAGAATTCAAATCTCCATATAACTTCTGGGCAGAGGCCATCAACACAGCATGTCATGCGTCCAATCGGCTCTATATCCGCAAAGGGTTGAACAAGACTTCGTATGAGATTCTAACTGGAAATACCCCATCTCAAGTACTTCCGGGTATTCGGTTGTAAGTGTTTCATTCTCAAGAAAGGTGCACGTTTAGCTAAATTTGATTCAAGAGCACATGAGGGCATCTTTGTTGGTTATGCTACAAACTCTCATGCTTACCGTGTCCTCAACAAGTCCACCGGACTCATTGAGGAGACGTGTAACATGGAGTTTGATGAAAATAATGGCTCCCAAGTGGAGCAAAGTGGTCTTTGTGATGTAGGTGATAAAATTCCTCCCCAAGCCATAAGAAGAATTGGGATTGGTCAAATACTCCCCATTGAGGAACCCCTTGTGGCTGAAGGAGAAGGACAATGCTCTACTCAAGTGGAGCCATCACCTCCACAAGCCCCACACGCTTCCGATGTACAAAGAGAAGACTCTCAACAAAATGAACAAGCTCAAGGTCAAGATAAATTGCCCAACAATGATGATGTGTCTCATGATATTCAAGCACTCTCCCAAGACTCCGAACCTGCTCATGATCAAGATCAAGTGCAACCACGAGATCCAGACCAAGTAGAAGCACAAGATCAAGATCAAGAGCAACCACAAATACAAGAACAAACTAGTGAACCTGCTCAAGTCGAAAGTCAAGATGATCAGGATACTGTCTCACAATTCCCTTCTGCAGCACCAATAGTCGGTGCCAAGGGAGGCTCAAGACGCAAGGGCAAGCAAAGTAAACAAGTCGATGCTCCCCCGTTATCCAATGAAGAACTCTTGGAGCGTTGAGCAGCCAAGATTGCGAACAAGCTGAGAGTCAAGTCACATCTTATGAAGAATGTACTTGGCGGTTTAAAAAGGGGAGTATCCACCCGCCAACAGATTTGGAATTATTGTGAGCATCACGCATTTGTTTCGTATTGTGAACCTCAACAGGTACAGGAAGCGCTCGATGATGAGGATTGGCTTATGTCCATGCATGAAGAACTTAACAACTTCGAGCACAACCAAGTCTGGGATTTAGTGCCAAGGCCAACGGAGGAACATAATGTCATCGGGACCAAATGGATATTCAAGAACAAGCAAGATGCCAATGGGATTGTGATTCGAAACAAGGCAAGATTGGTGGCTCAAGGCTACTCCCAAGTCGAGGGTATCGACTACGGTGAAACCTTTGCCCCTGTTGCTTGTCTAGAATCTATTCGCATGTTTCTTGCATTTGCTTCTCATCACAACTTCAAATTACAACAAATGGATGTGAAAAGTGCCTTTCTTAATGGTCCTTTAAATGAGTTGGTCTATGTCAAACAACCCCCGGGATTCGAACATCCCAAGCTCCCCAATCATGTGTACAAACTTAATAAGGCACTCTATGGCCTTAAACAAGCCCCACGTGCGTGGTATGAGTATCTTATTGTGTTGTTACAAGATCGTGGATTTGAAATTGGGAAGATAGATCCCACTCTTTTTACTAAGATGGTTAAAGGGGATTTGTTCATATGCCAACTATATGTTGATGATATTATCTTTGGCTCTCCTAACATTTCCTTCAATGAAGAATTTGCTGCACTAATGGCTGAGAAATTTGAGATGTCCATGATGGGAGAGTTGAATTTCTTCCTCGGGTTCGAGATTAAACAAGGCCTAGAAGGGACCTTCATCAAACAAGCCAAGTACACTCAAGACATGCTCAAACGGTTCGAGCTTGAAGATGTCAAACCGGTCAAGTTCCCCATGCCAACAAGATGCAAGCTTGACAGTGATCCCAATGGTAAAGCAGTGGATCAAAAGGTATATCGCTCCATGATTGGATCCCTCCTTTACCTTTGTGCATCTAGACCGGATATTATGTTGAGTGTAGGGATATGTGCACAGTTTCAATCCGCACCAAAAGAAAGTCATTATATGGCTGTTAAGCGAATCTTTCGATATTTGGCTCATACCCCAAACTTTGGCCTTTGGTATCCCAAAGGAGCAAACTTCAATCTAGTTGGCTATTTTGACTCAGATTGGGCAGGAGATTGTGTGGAGAGGAAGTCAACTTCTGGAGGATGCCAATTCCTTGGTCGCTCATTGGTACGTTGGTCTTCCAAGAAGCAGAATTGCGTCTCTCTATCATCCACCGAAGCTGAGTATGTGGCAGCTGCAAGTTGTTGTGCACAATTGCTATGGATGAGGCAAACTTTAAAGGATTACGGTGTCACTTGTGACAAAGTTCCTCTTCTATGTGACAATCAAAGTGCTATCAAGATTTCCCTCAACCCAGTGCAACATAGCAAAACCAAGCATATTGATATTCGCCATCACTTCATTCGTGAACATATCAAGCTAGGCGATATTGAGGTTCACTTCATCCACACTGAAGAGCAACTTGCAGATATTTTCACTAAGCCCCTAGATGAAGCAAGGTTCCGGGAGTTAAGGCATGAGCTAAATATCATTGATTCAAGTAATGTGGATTGAAGCTAGGCACGTTGCACCTCACTATGCATTCTATCTTGTTCTAGATGTAGGCATGGACATAGGGGGAGTGTTGGTCTCTCAATGAACTTTTCCTACCCCCATTATGCATAAATCGATCTAGTCTGTCACTTTAGCCATTGTCAAATGGCACTTGTGCTTCAAAGACGAGCATTGGTCATGAACCCAAGGATAATTCTTCGCGGTGTCATACCTTTATCTCAAACATAGGTGGCCTCGGCCACCACCCCCTCACCTTTCTCTCATATAGCAGAAAGGATATAAAATGTCAAGTCAGTATATCTTGCTGGTGCTATCATCTTTTTCACTAACTTGTCATTTTCCCACGTTCTTCTCTTTTCCTAGGTCCCAGTGTGACATTTGCAGCGGTACTACCGCCAGGGGTAGCGGTACTACCGCCAGGACCCCAGCGGTACTACCGCTAGGGGTAGCGGTACTACCGCCGGGACCCCAACGGTACTACCGCTGCAGCCAGCGGTACTACCGCCAGGATTCCAATCTACCACGACCTACCTAGGGTATTTTTAGGGTTGTCTCAGGGGGAGCGGTACTACCGCCAGGACCCCAGCGGTACTACCGCTGCAGCCAGCGGTACTACCACCAGGACCACAGCGGTACTACCGCTGGCCCGTACTCCTTGGCTATATAAAGGAGGGGGGCCCATTTTTCTTGCCTCTTTCTTCTTCCTCGCGTCTCCTCCCTCCCCAACCCTGAACTCCCCCTATTTCGATCTCTATTCGTGGAGCCCCTTCTCTCTGTTGAGTTGGAGGGTTTGCTCCACTTCTCCTTCCTCCTCCAAGTGCAATGGATCCCGGTAAAGCTCCTCCCCTTCTTATCTTGGTTGATGTTCTTGTTCTAGGGTTAGGAGCATTGGTGGTTTGGATCCATGTCTTTGATATTGTGCCTTGTTCTTGGATGGCATGAAGGAGATATTCGAGGGGAGTGTAGGTCCTATGAATATTTGCTTTTATTTTTGCCATGCCCTAGGATTTACATGTTTTAGATCAAGCACTTGAACTATGTTCGGATTAGATCTAAAACTTGCACTCTCTTGACTAGGCATGTGCTTATTTAGATGGTACTTGTGATCCTCATGCGGTTAGGGCTGTGGTGGAGTTCTTAGTGATCGTACACATCCCATGGCCCTCGTAAAATCCATGTAGCCATCTCTATGGGTTCTCTTCTTATTTCAGATCTGAAAAATCAAACCCAGCGGTACTACCGCCAGGACCCCAGCGGTACTACCGCCAGGGCCCCAGCGGTACTGCCGCCAGGGGTAGCGGTACTACCGCTCTGACCCCAGCGGTACTACCGCCAGGGGTAGCGGTACTACCACGAGGAGGATTCTTTGTGTATTATTTTCATTTGCTTGGCAATGTGTGTTTACTTTTCTGCCTTTTCTTATTCATTGCCTTGACTTCTTTTGTCGCTCTTTTTCGGTGTGTGTTTTGTGTCACAGGTGGTGCTCGCCCCTCGAACCCCCCATGGGACACACAGTCCAAACATTATCGCAATCCAGAGGCTCCAGAGGGCTCCGCCACTCCAGGTCTGCAACCCAAAAAGCAGGCCTTCAAGAAGACCGCTCACAAGGACAAGGGGATCAACGTTCGCACCATGCCCCCTAAGGATTTTCTGCGGTTCCGCACCCAAAACCACTATCTCCAAGAGCGGGCTGTGATCAAGAATGTCGAGCATGTTTGGGCAAGGGATCACTGCAGGATCTACCGTGATATCATCAACCATTTCAAGAAGAACTTTGTCCCCGTTCAGTGGATTGACCTGGCTCACCTTCAGCAGAACATGGACTATTTTGGTGATGCTCTCTCTCTGATTGACAAACTGGGCATCAAGGAGATCATCTCTTTCAAGACAGACTTTGACCCCAATGTTGTTGCCCAGTTCTATGTCACGTGTCACTTCTCTCTTGATGACGAGCGCTCCATGGTGTGGATGACTCGGACTCAGAAGATGACCGGTACCTGGCGTGAATTCATGGCATTCCTCAAGGTTGATTTCCAGGGCGCGGACACTCCACTTGGGTCGCGTCCTCATGCTGCAGCTACCACTGATAGGGCCTCCGCCAAGGACAGATTGCAGCAACTCTATGTGAAGAAAGGTGTGCTCCCCGGGCATATGGACATCATGCATCGGATCTTCCGCAACACCCTCTTTCCTCGCATTGGCAACTTCGACGCGGTACATAGCTCTTTGGCTGAGATGCTACTGCTCTGTGAGGAGGCTATGACTAAGGAGTCTGCCCCTCTTGATATTTCTGATGTGACGTTCACTGAGCTCTGGAACTGCATCATGATGCGCAAGGTTCCCATCTACGGGCCCTACTTGTTTTCTTATATCCGTCAGAAGTGGCAAGACACCTATCTGCAGGAGGAGTTATACATTCAGGCTGACTACATTGTGCACGATCCTGTCAAGCTTCGCGTCAAGGACAAATGGGCCAACCCATCAACTTCATCTCAGCACATGGACACTGACACGGAGACTGCTGCTGACAGAGGAACCGCCTCTCAGTCCCGCTCTTCTGCCATGCCATCTTGGGCCATGAAACTGTAGGATAAGATGAAGACTCTCTTCTGTATGCAGGCTAAGGGCCAGTATCAGACGCACGTGGCTCAGAAGGAGAACCGTCAGAGGCACAAGCGTGTCCTGAGGACACTTGATGTTGACATCTCCAGCGGATCAGAGGACGACATCACTCCAGAGGCTGCTTGGATGCGGGCTCAAGGCTATCAGTGGTCTGGCGCTGAGGAGGAAGAGGACAATGAAGAGGAGCAGGACGATCCGGAGGCTACGCACGAGTCTGGCGATGCTGAGGATGAGGAGTAACCACCTGTGGCGTTAGGTGTGCCCCTTTTTGGTGTCTTGTGCCAAAGGGGGAGAGAGTCTAGGAGCTGGATTTGCTTTGATAGTTGAACTTTGCTTAGCTTTGCTTATCTTTCATGTTTTGCTTCGAACTTGGTTTGCTTCTATTTTGCTATCTTTCGTGAGACATGAACTTGTGTGAGATTTATTTCCATCATATGTTGTGAGTCATATGCTCCTTATTTTCATATATCTCTATCTTTTTGTTCTCATATTATTCTCTGTGCAAATCCGGTATTGTCATCAATCCACCAAAAAGGGGGAGATTGTTGGGGCATAGTTTATGCCTAAGTAATTTTGGTGATTGATGACAGTACCGCAAAGGACTAACCGTGTGTATTAAGATTTCAGATAACACACGTCAACGGCACAAGACGACTCGCCCCCTCTTTCGTGGAACAGAAGCACGGTGTTCTCTACGATTCTCTTTATTTGAGTCATAGGAAAGCCGTACTATTAAGAGGGGAACCATAGTGGAAAGGTTTGGGTGGAATCAATCTTGCACGCGCACACTTCACATATTTTCCCCCTTGCCGGCAACTTTGGAGTGGCTCCCGCCTTTGTGTTTCCTTCCTCTTTGCAAATGGTCCCCCAGCGGTAGTACCGCTGGGCCTAGCGGTAGTACCGCTCGCCCTAGCGATAGTACCGCTGGAGTGCTAGCGGTAGTACCGCTGCAGCCAGCGGTAGTACCGCCCCTAGTCAGCGGTAGTACCGCTCCAGGAGCTTAGTACCGCCTGCCTAGCGGTTGTACGTGGACGGACCTTTTTGCGAAGACTTTCTTGGCGGTGGTAGTGCTTATGCACTACCAGGGGCCCAGCGGTAGTACCGCTGCAGCCAGCGGTAGTACCGCTGGAGTGCCAGCGGTTGTAACGCGGTAGTACCGCTGGAGTGCCAGCGGTAGTACCGCTGCATCCAGCGGTAGTACCGCTAGACACGGGCTGTGAGTGGGAAAACGGTTGGATTTTTTTCCCCACTATATAAAGGGTTCTTCTAGCTGTGGAACCCTATCTCTTACCCTTCCAAGCTCCATTGTTGCTCCCTAAGCTCAGAAGTGCCCGATCTCTCTCCCTAGCCAATCAAACTTGTTGATTCGTTAGGGATTGGTTGAGAAGGCCTAGATCCACACTTCCACCAAGAGAAAAGTTGATTCCCCCACCAATCCCTTGCGGATCTTGTTACTCTTGGGTGTTTGAGCATCCTAGACGGTTGAGGTCACCTCGAAGCCACATTCCATTGTGGTGAAGCTTCGTGGTCTTGTTGGGAGCCTCTAAGCTTTGTGTGGAGTTTGCCCCAACCTTGTTTGTAAAGGTTCGGTCGCCGCCTTCAAGGGCACCTATAGTGGAATCATGGTACCTTGCATCGTGCGAGGGCGTGAGGAGAATACGGTGGCCTTAGTGGCTTATTGGGGAGCATTGTGCCTCCACACCGCTCCAACGGAGACGTACTGCCTGTCAAAGGGAAGGAACTTCCGTAACACATCCTCGTCTCCATTGGTTCCACTTGTGGTTATCTCTAACCTTTACTTTGTGTATGCTTATGTTGTTGTCTATCTCTTACTTGTCTTAGTAGCTCTCGTTGTTAGCTTCATTAAGGTTCACCCCATTGTTGTAATATTTGTGAACCCGTATGTTGTTTACCCTAACTTGCTAAGATTAATTAAAAAGTGGTCGTTGCCTATTCACCCCCCCTCTAGTCAACCATATCGATCATTTCACCAGCTTTCGCCTAAGTCACAAACGATCCCGAGTGAGGACAACCTCCACACTCGGGGGCTTAGCCGCAAACTGGTTTTCGCCTAAGTCACAAAGATCCCGAGTGAGGACAACCTCCACACTTGAGGGCTTAGGCTTTCACCTAAGTCACAAACAATCCCGAGTGAGGACAACTTCTACACTTGGGGACTCGGATGCGAACCAACTTTCAGCAAAGTATAAACAACCCCAAATAAACATGACCAAGCAAATAAGATCCAAAATCAATTGCGGATAAACGGGATCAAGTTCAGCTAAAGGTGCACAAAAGAGAGGGCCCAGAGACAACTCGAAGTTTGAGGTTACATAAAATCACTCGGCATCCCGAGGCAAATTAAAGCTCAAATGTTTTTCCTCCGAGCATCACTTGGAGGCCGAAGATTCCACCGCTTCCTTGAAAGTGTCAAGATCGATTTCCTATACGATACGTGTGGCCGCCACCATGAATATCTTCATGAAGTCTTCAAACTTGGCGCTTTTGCGGCTAACGACCCGAAGATTCTTCAGCTTCTCTTCATCCAACCCCTTGCAATGGATGCAGATGAGTGAAAGGGCAATATCAACTCCGGCCCTTGTTGATGACTTCTTCCACGACTTGAGTTCATTGGGAATAATTTCACTAAAAAACTCCCACTCAAATTGACATTCCTCTAGTCATTCGGGTGATACATGATCCAAATCCACTAACCCAAGTCTGATCATCATGTGATATGAGATGGTTTCAATGGTGAACATCTACATGTTGATCATATCTATTATATGACTCGTGTTCGAACTTTTGGTATCTTGTGTTCCGAGGCCATATTTGTACATACTAGGTTTGTTAAGTTTAACCCGAGTGTTCCGCATGTGCAAAACTGTCTTGCACCCGCTGTATGTGAATGTAGAGTCTATCACAGCCGATCATCACGTGGTGTCTCTAAACGATGAACTTTCGCAACGGCGCACACTCACGGAGAACACATTTTTATCATAAAAGTTTAGTGAGGGATCACCTTATAATGCTACCGTCGTCCTAAGCAAAACTAGGTGCATACAAAAGAATTAACAACACATGCAAATCATAAGTGGCATGATATGGCCATGGTCTTGTGCTTTTGATCTCCATCTCCAAAGCACCAGCATGATCTCCATCGTCACCGGCGCAACACCATGAACTCCATCATCATGATCTCCATCAGCATGACCTCCATCACCGTGTTGCCATTAAGGTTGTCGCTCCAACCATGCTTGTACTACTATTGCTACCGTTTAGCAATAAACTAAAGCATTACATGGCGCTTAATGATTGACACGCAGGTCATACAATAATTAAAGACAACCCTATGGCTCATGTCGGTTGGCGAAGCATCGACATGCAAGTCGATATTAACTATTATACATGATCATCTCATACATCAAATATATAGCATCATCTCTTTGGCCATATCATATCACAACATACCCTGCAAAAACAAGTTCGACATCCTCCAATTTGTTGTTGCATGTTTTACGTGGCTACTATGGGTATCTAGAAAGAATGCTTCTTACATACGCAAAACCACAATGGTGATATGCAAGTTGCTATTTAACCTTCTACAAGGACCGCCTCTGTCGAATCCGATTCAACTGAAGTAGGAGAGACACACACCCGCTGTGGCGCCCCGCCTGATTACCACTGTAGCCAGACGGTCGCCACGCATACCAGCCGAGGAAATCACTCTGGTATGTGCATTTACAACAGGTATCATGAACACAGTCATTTCTATTAATGGATATAAGGGTCTTACATGGGATATTACAAGGGTGAAGGCAGCAGAGAAGCTCTATCTAAGGCAGCATGGTCTTGGTGCGGCTCCAATCCACAGGGATCTGACTAGGTTACTCCTCTAGCTTGCGAACACTCCAGCTCCTTGACGACCAACGACGGATCCTAATGTGAACCTGGCCATGTTAAAGGCCACTGAGTACTTTTGAATGTACTCGCAAGCAAACCAAACTAACATATACACCAAGCAAAGCAATCCATGGCATTCAAGCATGAATTTATTATTAGAGCAATATTAGTTATCATGGCATAGCTTACCTATCTAGTAGGATTTAATATCATGATATAACAGGATTATCCAGCAAGATAACTACTAAAGTAAATATGATAAGGTAAAGCATGTTAAGTAAATAAATTATACTCCGAATATTCTCATGATCCAATCTGAATCTGATGCAAATCCAATCCGACTCATGTGGTCCTCCGACCAAGCATCTCATAGCTATCCCATGGCTAACATATCATATTCCTGACATCATCTGATGTCTGCACAAGATGAGTTCTTTCATCATTATTATCATTGCTCTGGTTGACCACCTAATAAGGTCTGGACGAGGTGTCCAATACCGTGGACGCGGCTATTCTAATAGATTTGACACTCTATAGAGGTTGCGCACTTTACCCACACCATGAAGCACATGGCCTCGTGATCCCATTCGGGTGGACCAGCATTGCTCCAACGAAACCTACCTGACCCGTGACTCTTCCATCGTAAAACCGGCATTCATCCTCCCCCGGAGTCCTGCCCTAGGTGGCCCGTGTGTCATCATGACACCTGCCACCGTCGTGGCCAAACTAAACTGTCCAAAACGGAAACGTGCGAACAAAACAACTCAACTGGCTCACAGGGTTATCACCGCCTACCTGATCAAGGTAGCGCGCGTGCATAACCCTCACTCTTTGGAGGTACCGGTGAAAGAGCACGGGATCAGACCAAGTCATGGTCGTCCCATACCAGCAAATGTGGTTGCACGGATAAGCCCGGACAGGTGACTCTAGATCAACCGACTAGATTTAGTCTTAACCAGTATTTCACAAGCATGGTTGTTTATCACAATAACTTGAGCTGGCAGTAGCTAAGCATGATAAAAACATAACCACTTATCTTCATATAATATCACGACAAGTCATTAGTGCAATGATAAGATGAGCAGTAGCAGGTAATGTAAATGACAATATCAAAATGGGAGGAGTTTAATTATTTCTAGCACAAGCATAACATTAATTAAACATGCAAGAATAACATAGAGCAATGCTTTAGGGCATATATCAGAAGGTCGGCTTGCCTGGGGTCGAAGAATACTCCGGGAAGAAGTGTGGAGAGTCCGCGGAAAGGATCGCCGAAAACCGTTCTCTCTCAAAAGGGGATGATTGGAGGCAAGGGCAAAATGGTCATTTTCAGAAGGTGAAATCATTATGAAAATGATACCGTCGGAACGGGATCGACGAACTGAAGACGTGGCCGTTGGTTTCACCTGAATCGGAGTTGCGCATGAAAGGATATGACCCGATGAAGTTTAGGGACCAATCTGTAAAAGAAACTTCTACAAACAGGTCCCTGGTTGGATAGCAGAAAGCGCCTTCGGGCAAAGTATATCTTCAGCTGAGGGGAAGCGCTTTTTCACCCGAAGCAGCAGTAGAGTATGTTTCATGTCTAGAAGACGTATTTTCAAAAATACGCCAACACTTACTCTGCGTGGGACCCCGGCATGAGTCATTTACACGCGGGGCCCATGTGCTTTCTCTCTCCTCCTCGTTCCTTCTTCAACCCCCCAACTGTGGCACAGGAGAGGCGAGACCAACGTGCACCGGCGAGGACTCCCGGTGGCACAGGCCATCTCCGGCCGAGGTCCGGCCATCGGCGTGACCGAGGCAACGAGCCACGTCCATCGAGGTAGGACGCAATACTCGAGGAGGATGGGAGCGAGCGCGCCCCCGACCGTGGCGAACGGCGGCTACGGGTGACAATGGCCTCAGTGCTCAGGTGACGAGGAGAGAAAGGAAAGATGGGGGAGGGCTTCTCCATGGCTAGGGAACTCCGCCAGTGAAGATAGAGAGGACGGAGGAGCTCAAAACTGCGCCAATTTAGGCCGAGGTCGGCGGCGGCCGTGGTGGCCATTGGCAGCGGGGAGCGGCTCCAGAGGCAAATGGAGGGGTCGGGGAGGCAGCTGGGAGCGAGGGGAGGCTGGTGGAGGTGCTGAGGGTGCTTGATACGTCTCTGTCGTTTCTATAATTTTTGATTGTTTCATGCCAATATTCTACAACTTTCATATACTTTTGGCAACTTTTTATACTATTTTCGGGACTAACATATTGATCCAGTGCCCAGTGTGAGTTCCTGTTTGTTGCATGTTTTTTGTCCACATAATATCCATACCAAATAAAGTCCAAACGTAATAAAAACTTACGGGGATTTTTTTTGGAATATTTATGATTTTTGGGAAGAAGAATCAACGCGAGGTGATGCACGGAGGGCCCACAAGCCCTGTAGCCGCCACCAGGAGGTACGGTGGCGGCTGGCAGGCTTGTGGACACTCCTTAAGGCGGTTGGAGCCCTTCTTTCGCCGCAAGAAAGATAATATCTGGAAGAAAATTGTGTTAAAAGTTCAGCCCAATCGGAGTTACAGATCTCCGGGAATTTAAGAACGGTGAAACGCAGAATCTGGGAGCGCAGAAACAGAAGGACACAGAGAGAGAGATCCAATCTCGGAGGGGCTCTCGCCCCTCCGCCGCCATGGAGACCATGGACCAGAGGGGAAACCCTTCTCCCATCTAGGGAGGAGGTCAAGGAAGAATAAGAAGGAGGGGGGCTCTCTCCCCCTCTCTCCCGGCAGCGCCGGAACGCCGCCCAGGACATCATCGTGTGACGGCGATCTGCACCAACACCTCCGTCATCTTCACCAACATCTCCATCATCTTCCCCCATCTATATTCAGCAGCTCACTCTCCCACAACCCGTTGTACCCTCTACTTGAACATGGTGCTTTATGCTACATATTATTATCCAATGATGTGTTGCTATCCTATGATGTCTGAGTAGATTATCGTTGTCCTATCGGTGATTGATGAATTGCTATGATTGGTTTAATTTGCTTGTGGTTATGTTGTTGTCCTTTGGTGCCCATCATATGATCGCGCGCATGGATCACACCATAGGGTTAGTTGTATGTTGATAGGACTATGTATTGGCAGGCTAGAGTGACAGAAGCTTCAAACCTAGCATATAAATTGATGCATATGGGATTGAAGGGGGACCAATATATCTTATTGCTATGGTTGGGTTTTACCTTAATGAACGTTAGTAGTTGCGGACGCTTGCTAATAGTTCCAATCATAAGTGCATAGATTCCAAGTAAGGGATGACATGCTAGCAGAGGCCTCTCCCACATGATACTTGATATCGATCTAGTAACGTAGTCAATTGCTTAGGGACAATTCCGCAACTCCTACCACCACTTTTCCACACTCGTTAGACACTCGTAGTTGTTTCTTTATCTAACAAGCCCCTAGTTTTATTTACGTGTTCTTTACTTTATTGCAAGCCTTCCTATCCCTCCTACAAAGTACTTCTAGTTTCATACTTGTTCTAGGTAAAGCGAATGTAAAGTGTGTGTAGAGTTGTATCGGTGGTTGATAGAACTTGAGGGAATATTTGTCCTACCTTTAGATCCTCGTTGGGTTCGACACTCTTACTTATCGAGAAAGGCTACAATTGATCCCCTATACTTGTGGGTTATCAAGACCTTTTTCTGGCGCCGTTGCCGCGGAGCAATAGCGTGGGGTGAATATCCTCGTGTGTGCTTGTTTGCTTTATCACTAAGTAGATTTATTTGTTGTTCTAAGTTGTTCTCTATCTTTAGTTATAGATATGGATCACAAAATACCAAAAAAATTAGGTGTACTTGCTACTCATGGAGATGGGGTACCTCCTAAAACCCTCGAGGCTCGTTATGTGGAAAATATTATGCACTTCTTTAATAATCCTGAGAAAGCCCCATTCAATTATATAATGGGATACACGTTGGATCAACGTGAATACTTTAGGGATTATCACTTGACTCAAAAAGGGAAACTTTTATGGGATCAAATCCATTTGTTGAAATGGTATGCTTGGGAACTATGCAAGAGATATGATTTTACTTGTTGCTCTAGGATGAAGGATCCACACCTTCCCTTTTCTTGTGAATTTAATGATCATAGAACCTTGGCTTCTTATGCTAATGGTATATATGATTACTATGATGTGGAGCAAATAGAAGAGTTTGTTGCTTTTATGGGTGCTTATGAAATTGAGGCTCTGTTTAAAAGGTGTGATGATAATGATGATGCTCCTTACCGATCTGAAAATTTGGCTATGCTTTGTTATTGTTACATTAATTATGAATATAATGCCCATATTGAACGATTTAAGGAGAAATCATATGCTGCCCAAGAAGAGACTATTATTTAAGGACACATGGCAATGGAGAAGACGATGCGATTTCATCACGGGCACGGTGATGGCGATGTAACCATGACGAGATACGGCAGGGCAGAGGATGGGGAATTGACCGGACGAGCACGGGCTAGATACTGTACATGGAGAGGGCTCGAGAAGAAGAGGAAACGGACGAGGCCGAGGGCCCCAATGTGCAGAGCATGCATTTGGTGCGCTCTGCCCATGGTTACCGCGTGGCCACGGCGTTGACACACCTTGCTCGATGCCAAAAAATGTCCAGGGTGTTCTCCTTGCTTCACTGAGTTGACCTATGCGTCTGGAAGACCTGCAGAGCATTGGTGTGACTGAACCAAGGTCAAACAGTTTCCAACAACAAATTGTTTGTCATGTGGTGTGGTCAACACAGTGCACCTCTTGGTCTGATCTTGGGCAGGGGTTAAACATCTACTAAGGTGACTAACTTGGAAAAGTTTCAGCTTAAAGAAGCAACTCTAGATGGTACTTCCTTTGCAACTTGTCATACTGACCAGATTTGGAAATGAGGATGCTGGGGTCAAATGGCTAGATGAAAATGGCCTAAATTTGTTGGAGACCAATAATTTAGGCATATGGAGGCACTGCAAAAATTTCATACCATTTGCATAAGTGGGAATGGTAGTTCCTTCACACTGCTCCAAAGGGGACAAAAAGTTAGGAAAATTGTTGTGAAAATATTGATAGAGGGATTGAGCTGATTTTTGGTTTCCATGAAGGATTTATCAATATTAACCACCATGAAAAGTTTCAGCCCAAATAGATAAAGGAATAGAGCACTTCCTTTGCAGCTTACCCAACTGGACAGAATTTGCAAATTGATCTTGTGCTCAAAATATGAACTACGGAACTTGGGCTCTTGGAGGAAATGGGGAAGATATGGATATGAGAAGCTCCACAAATTATTTGGAATTTTTCCTGGCTACCAAAATGGTAGTTCCTTTAGAAAGTGCCCAAAATGCAATATTGGCATTAAATAGGAAAATGCAATTTCTCCTATTTAATTATGGCCAATATTTTTACGGGAGCTCAATATGATCACAAAGAATATCTCCACAAGTTTTCATGAACTCTGGAGATGGATAGATATTTTCCTGGATTTAATTCCTTTAACTGAGAGAAAAAGGAATTAATTATAGATGAAAAATATTGCAAATGACTTGGCAATATTTTTGCATATCCAGGGTTTAAAGATGAAGGATGATCACTAGGAAAGGTTTGGGAGTCAGAAGATCAAAGGAAATTGGGGTTCCTTTATAACTGGAATGATTAGGGTTTCCCTTCCGGGAACTCGGAAGGTAGGGCTTCGGTGGCAAAGTCCGGAGATAGATCTTGGGTGGCAAGGTTGGACTGGGGAGAATCTCTGGTTGGATAGAAAGGCAAGGCTGAATGACCATCTTCACATACCCAAGAGCTAAAGAAATCCGATAACACCGAGAAAAAAGACGGGAGTCAAATCCCGCAAAGGAAAAAACAGGGAGCGAAAACCAGGGTGTTACACCCGCCAGCCATATTTATGCAACAAATCGCATGTCAGTCGATGGAACCGGTCTCTCATACGTGGACAAGTAAGATTGGCCCGGGCCACTTCATCTCAGAATACTGCTGAATCAAGAAAAGTCTAAGGAGGGAAGCAATCTGAATATCAACGCCAACAAACTCCTTTGTGTTCTACTCAAGATGTCATATACGCATAAACCTCGCTATGATGCCACTGTTGGGGAACGTTGCATGGGAAACAAAAAATTTCCTACGCACATACAAGATCTATCCATGGTGATGACCATCAATGAGAGGAGAGATCGGATCCACATACCCTTGTAGATCGCTAAGAGGGAAGCGTGAAGAAGTGCGGTTGATGTAGTCGAACGTCTTTGCGATCCAAATCGCAAGACGTCCCATGAACTTTCCGACCGAGTACCAAATGGACGACACCTCCGTGTTAAGGACATGTGCAGCTTGATGACTGATACGTCTCCAACGTATCTATAATTTTTGATGGTTCCATGCTATTATCTTGTCAACATTGGATGTTTTGTATGCATTTTATATCTGTTTTGGGCCTAACCAATTAACTCAGTGCCAAGTGCCAGTTCCTGTTTTTTCCGCATTTTTGACCTTTTTCAGAGGAGATTATTAAACGGAGTCCAAACGGAATAAAACCTCTGGAAAGTTTTTTTTCTGGAACAGAAGATACGCAGGGAACTTGAGAACCAAGGCAAAAGACTCCGGGGGAGGCCACAAGCCCCCTAGCCGCGGCCTGGGGGGCGCGCCTAGCAGGCTTGTGGGCCCCCCGTGGCTCATTTGCCCTACCTCTTCCGCCTATAAATTCCCTAAAAATCTGAAACCACGGGAGAGAGCCACGAAAATACTTTTCCGCCGCCGCAAGCTTTTGTCTCCGCAAGATCCCATCTAGGGCACGTTCTGGTGCCCTGCCGGAGGGGGGATTTGGACACGGAGGGCTTCTTCATCAACACCGTTGCCTCTCTGATGATGCGTGAGTAGTTCACCACAGACCTTCGGGTCCATAGCTAGTAGCTAGATGTCTTCTTCTCTCTCTTGGATCTTGAATACAAAGTTATCCATGATCTTCATGGAGAACTATCCGATGCAATCTTGTTTTGCGGTGTGTTTGTCGAGATCCGATGAATTGTGGATTTATGATCAGATTATCTATGAATGTTATTTGAGTTTCCTCTGATCTCTTATATGCATGATTTCGTATCCTTGTAATTCTCTTCGAGTTGTGGGTTTTGTTTGTCCAACTTGATCTATAATTCTTGCAATGGGAGAAGTGCTTGGTTTTGGGTTCATACCGTGCGGTGTCCTCACCCAGTGACAGAAGGGGTAGCGAGGCATGCATCATGTTGTTGCCATCAAGGGTAAAAAGATGGGGTTTATATCTATTGCATGAATTTATCCCTCTATATCATGTCATCTTTCTTAAGGCGTTACTCTGTTTGTTATGAACTCAATACACTAGATGCATGATGGATAACGGTAGATGTGTGGACTAATAGTAGTAGATGCAGAAAGTATCGGTCTACTTGTCTCGGACGTGATGCCTATATGTATGATCATTGCCTTAGATATCATCATGACTTTGTGCGGTTATATCAATTGCTCGACAGTAATTCGTTCACCCACCGTAATATTTGCTATCATGAGAGAAGCCTCTAGTGAACACTATGGCCCCCGGGTCTACTTCACTTCATATTTTCAGCTCTACACTTTCACTTTGTTGCACTTTCCGCCTTCAGATCTCACCTTGCAATCAATAGTGAAGGGATTGACAACCCCTTTATAGCGTTGGGTGCAAGTTTGTTTGTTTTTGCGTAGGTACATTGGTGACTTGCCTTGATACTCCTATTGGATTCATACCTTGGTTCTCAAACTGAGGGAAATACTTACTGCTACTGTGCTACATCACCCTTTACTCTTCAAGGGAAAAACCAACGCAAGCTCAAGAGGTAGCAAGAAGAATTTCTGGCACCGTTGTCGGGGAGCATCAAGTCAAGAATATTCTTCCTTCAACGTGTCAATTTATGGCACCGGTGATTATTCTAAGGGAAGCTTATCCAAGTAACTGTCACAAACCCATCTCTTGCATTTACTTTTTTGCCTCTCGTTTTCCTCTCCCCCACTTCTGAAAAACAAAAAATTACAAAAATATTTGCCTTTTTCGTTTGCCTTTCCTTTGCTAGTGTGCTATGTGCCTTCAATATGCTCGCATCTTCGCTTGCTGAAAACCTAGTGATATGGATCATCATCCACTTGCTAATCTCTTTAAGAGATCCAATTATGTTGAACCAATTGCTAGTGAGTTGAGTGCACTTTACTATCTTTATGAAGTTTTGCTTGAGATGCGTGAATCTGAAAATTGTGATGAAGAAATTTATGAAGTGATTCACGAGGGCTCCTTGAATGAAAAGCATGATTGCAATGGTTTCACTATAAATTCTATTAAGGTCAATCATGCTAAAAATATGCAAAACCCTAAGCTTGGGGATGCTAGTTTTGCTATGTCCACTACTTGTTGCAATGATCATGATTGGGGCGATGATTTTTCTTATGATCTTGAAAAAAAAATTAAGCCTCATGATGAATATGATATTTGCAATACTATTGAAAGTGGGTTTGTAGAAGTCATGACTTTAGTTGATGATAATCCCACTATTTTTGAAGAGCGTCAACTTTGCATGCATGTGGATCATGAAAATAATATCCTATGTGATAGCTATATTGTTGAATTTGAATATGATCCTGCATGTAATTGTTATGAGATAGGAAAATATTGTGGTAGAAACTTTCATATCACTAAATCACCTCTCGTTATGTTGAGATTGCTATTGTCTCTTTCTTCTTCCTTGCATTTGGTTGTTATTACTTGTCTTGATAATTTGTTTTCCTATAAAATGCCTATGCATAGGAAGTATGTTAGACTTAGATGTGATTTTCACATGCTTTATGATGCTATCGTTGTGCTTCAATTCTTGTCTTTTATGTGAGCATCATTGAATTATCAATGCCTAGCTAAGGGCGTTAAACAATAGCGCTTGTTGGGAGGCAACCCAATGAATTTATCTTTGCTTTTTTGCTTTCTGTTTTGTTGTGTCCACACCATCATAATTATGTTATGGTTGCGTTTTTTGTATTTCTTTTTGTGTTTGTGCCAAGTAAAACCTTTATGACTAGTTTTGGTGATGGTTGTTTGATCTTGCTGAAAAAGACAGAGACTTTATGCTCACGAAATTATTTTTAATTCTTATCTAGAAAGAGCTTTTGAGTTGATTATTTTTTATGCTGGTTGATATGCCAATTGCCCCAATTGTCATAATTTTTCAGAATTTGTGAGATATCATAAGTATACCAAGTATACAAATTGCTACAGACTAGTCTGTTTTTGACAGATTCTGTTTTTGTTGTGTTGATTGCTTATTTTGATGAAACTATGGATAGTATCGGGGGGTACTAGCCATGGAAAATTGAGAATATAGTAATATAACACCAATATAAATGGAAATCAAGTTTTCTACAGTACCTAAAGAGTTGGTAGTTTGTTTTCTTGTGCTAATGATATCACGAGTTTCTGTTTAACTTTTGTGTTGTGAAGTTTTCAAGTTTTGGGTGATGTTCTCATGGACAATGGGATAAAGAGTGTAAAGAGCTCAAGCTTGGGTATGCCCAAGGCAGACCAAGCCAAATTCAAGGACACCAAAAAGCCTAAGCTTGGGGATGCCCCGGGAAGGCATCCCCTCTTTCGTCTTCAATCCATCGGTAACGTTACTTGGAGCTATATTTTTATTCACCACATGATATGTGTTTTGCTTGGAGCGTCGTGTATTATATGAGTCTTTTCTTTTTGTTGTGTCAAAATCATCCTTGCTGAAAACCTTTTGAGAGAGACATGCACTCATCGTGAATTTGCTAGAATACTCATTGAGCTTCGCTTATATCTTTTGAGTTAGGCAATTTAGCTCGCATGTGCTTCACTTATATCTTTTGAGCTAGATAACTTTGCTCTAGTGCTTCACTTAGATCTTTTTAGAGCACGGTGGTGTCATATTTTGGAGAAATAAGAACTCTCGATCTTCACTTATATCTTTTTGAGAGTGCTCTCTCTGAGTAACTTGGTAATTGGCTTGTGCTATGAAAGTAGTCCTAAAGATGATAGGCATCCAAAGAGGATAAAATAAAAACTTCCATATTCATGTGAATTGATTATTAAAGAGAAGTTTGATTCCTCTCAATTATTTTTGAGACATGGATATGGTAATATTAGAGTTATGTTAGTAGGGTGTTGTGAATTTAGAAATACTTGTGTTGAAGTTAGTGATTCTCGTAGCATGCACGTATGGTGAACCACTATGTTAGGAAGTCGGAGCATAATTGAATTATTGATTGTCATCCTTGTGTTGCGGTCGGGATCGCGCGATGGTGAACACCTACCAACCCTTCCCCTAGGAGTATGCGTTCAGCTCTTTGTTTCGATTACTAATAAAACTTTCGCAATAAGTATATGAGTTCTTCATGACTAATGTGAGTCCATGGTATAGATGCACTTTCACCTTCCACCGTTGCTAGCCTCTCTAGTGCCGCGCAACTTTCGCCGGTGCACAAACCCACCATATACCTTCCTCAAAAGAGCCACCATACCTACCTATTATGGCATTTTCATAGCCATTCCGAGATATTGCCATGCAAATCCCACCGTTCCGTCTCATGACTTGTGTCTTCACTTACATATTGCCATTGCATGATCGTAAGATAGCTAGCGAGATGTTTCAACGTCATCCGCTAAGCTAGATCGTTGCACATACCGATACACTACCGGAGGCATTTCCTATAGAGTCATCATTGCTCTAAGTATTGAGTTGTGAGCAAATAAAAGTGTGATGATCATCATTATTAGAGCATTGTCCCATGTGAGGAAATAGAAAAAAAAAGTGGCCAAAGATGCCCACCAAAAAAATATGAAAAAAAGAGGCCGAAGAGCCCAAACAAAAAAATGAGAGAAAAAGAGAGAAGGGACAATGCTACTATCTTTTTCCACACTTGTGCTTCACAATAGAACCAGGTTCTTCATGATAGAGAAGTCTCTTGTTTTGACACTTCCATATACTAGTGGGAATCTTCATTATATAACTTGGCTTGTATATTCCAATGATGGGCTTCCTCAAAATTGCCCTAGGTCTTTGTGAGCAAGCAAGTTGGGTGCACACCCACTAGTTTTCCTTTTGAGCTTTCACACACTTATAGCTCTAAGTGCATCCGCTGCATGGAAATCCCTACTCATTCACATTGATATCTATTGATGGGTATCTCCATAGCCCTTTGATACGCCGAGTCGATGTGACCATCTCCTCCTTTTTGCCTCACAACCTCCAGCCACACTCTATTTCACCTATAGTGCTATATCCATGGCTAACGCTCATATATTGCGTGAGAGTTGAGAAAGGTTTGAGAAAGTAAGAGTGCGAAAACGATTACTTGGCCAATATCGGGGTTGTGCATGATTTAAATTCGTTGTGTGGGGATGATGGAGCATAGAGAGACTATATGATTTTGTAGGGATAGCTTTCTTTGGCCTTGTTATTTCGAAAATTCATGATTACCTTGCTAGTTTGTTTGAAGTATTATTGTTTTCGTGTCAATAGAAAACTATTGTTTTGAATCTTACAGATCTGAACATTCATGTCACATGAAAGAAGTTGCAAAGGACAAATATGTTAGGTAGCATTCCACATCAAAAATTCAGTCTTTATCACTTCCCTACTCGAGGACGAGCAGGAGTTAAGCTTGGTGATGCTTGATACGCCTCCAACGTATCTATAATTTTTGATGGTTCCATGCTACTATCTTGTCAACTTTGGATGTTTTGTATGCATTTTATATCTTTTTTGGGACTAACCTATTAACTCAGTGCCAAGTGCCAGTTCCTATTTTTACCGTCTTTTTGACCTTTTTCAGAGGAGATTATTAATCGGAGTCCAAACGGAATAAAACCTCTGGAAAGATTTTTTCCGGAACAAAAGATACGCATGGAACTTGAGAACCAAGGCAAAGGACTCCGGGGGAGGCCACAAGCCCCCTAGCCGTGGCCTGGGGGGCCGCGCCTAGCACGCTTGTGGGCCCCTCGTGGCTCCTTTGCCCTACCTCTTCCGCCTATAAATTCCCTAAAAAACTGAAACCACGGGAGAGAGCCACGAAAATACTCCACCGCCGCAAGCTTCTGTCTCCGCAAGATCCCAGCTGGGGCACCTTCTGGTGCCCTGCCGGAGGGAGGATTCAGACACGAAGGGCTTCTTCATCAACACCATTGCCTCACTGATGATGCGTGAGTAGTTCACCATAGACCTTCGGGTCCATAGCTAGTAGCTAGATGGCTTCTTCTCTCTCTCTTGGATCTTCAATGAAAAGTTCTCCATGGTCTTCATGGAGATCTATCCGATGTAATCTTCTTTTGCGGTGTGTTTGTCGATATCCGATGAATTGTGGATTTATGATCAGATTATCTATGAATGTTATTTGAGTCTCCTATGATCTCTTATATGCATGATTTTGTATCCTTGTAATTCTCTTCAAGTTGTAGGTTTCGTTTGGCCAACTTGATCTATTATTTTTGCAATGGGAGAAGTGCTTGGTTTTCGGTTCATACCGTGCGGTGTCCTCACCCACTGACAGAAGGGGTAGCGAGGCACGCATCATGTTGTTGACATCAAGGGTAAAAAGATGGGGTTTATATCTATTGAATGAATTTATCCCTCTACATCATGTCATCTTGCTTAAGGCGTTACTCTGTTTGTTATGAACTCAATACACTAGATGCATGCTGGATAGCGATCGATGTGTGGAGTAATAGTAGTAGATGCAAAAAGTATCGGTCTCCTTGTCTTGGACGTGATGCCTATATGTATTATCATTGCCTTAGATATCATCATGACTTTGCGCGGTTCTATCAATTGCTCGACAGTAATTCCTTCACCCACCGTAATATTTGCTATCATGAGAGAAGCCTCTTGTGAACACTATGGCCCCCGGGTCTACTTCACTTCATATTTTGAGCTCTACACTTTCACTTTGTTGCACTTTCCGCCTTCAGATCTCACCTTGCAATCAATCGTAAAGGGATTGACAACCCCTTTATAGCGTTGGGTGCAAGTTTGTTTGTTTTTGCGCAGGTACATTGGTGACTTGCCTTGATACTCCTACTGGATTGATACCTTGGTTCTCAAACTGAGGGAAATACCTACTGCTACTGTGCTGCATCACCCTTTCCTATTCAAGGGAAAAACCAATGCAAGCTCAAGAGGTAGGAATGACGTCTCCACCTCCTTGATCTAGCAAGCGAGGACGGAGTGGTACATGATTCCCCGGAAGCGAGACGACGTGATGGTGGTGGTGGAGTAGCTGTCCCGACAGGGCTTCGGCAAGCTATACCGAGAAAACTAGAGGTGGAGACAATCTAGAGGAAGAGGGAGAGGATGTCGTGGCATTGGGTGTTGCATCCCTCCCTCTCCTCACATATATATAGGAGGAGGGGTGGAGGCTGGCGGCCCCTAGGGTTTCCCCCAGGGCTTGGGGCGGTGGCCAAGGTGCCTTGCCACCCAAGGAAGGGTGGCGCCACCCTTGGGCATGCCCTCCTTCTTGCCCTCATCCGCATGGGCCTTAGTAGGAGGGACAGCCAGCCGACCATGGGCTGGTGCGCCTCCTCTTATAGCCCACGGGGCCCTCCGGCGCAGGTGGACCCCCGGAACATTTCCGGCACTCCCGTCACAAAACTGGGGGTACCCCGGAACTTTTTCGGATCTCGAACACCAACTTCCTATATATCAATCTTTACCTCCGGACCATTCCAGAGCTCCTCATGATGTTCGAGATATCATCCAGGACTCCGAAAAACTTTCAGTCATAACCACACATAACTCATTAATACGAAATCATCACATAACCTTAACTGTGCAGACCGTGCGGGGTCGAGAACTATGCAGACATGACCGAGACACTCTCAAGACAATAATTAATATATATCAGGACCTGGATGTCCATATTAGCTCCTACATATATTATGAAGATATTTATTGGTCGAACCACGATGTCAAGGATTCAATCAATCCCGTATATTGTTCCCTTTGTCCATCGGTATGTTACTTGCTTGAGACTCGATCGTTGGTATCTGCATACTTAGTTCAATCTTTTTACTGGCAAGTCTCTTTACTCATGTCGTAATATAAGATCATGTGACCAAATTCTTAGTCGTATTTTTTGCAAGCTTCTTGTGATGTTGTATTACTCAGTGGGCCCTAGAAATGCCTCTCCGTCATACGAAGTGACAAATCCCAGTCTCGATCCATGCCAACCCAATAGACACCCTTAGGGATACCTGTAGAGCACCTTTATAGTCACCGAGTTATGTTGTGACATTTGATACACACAAGGCATTCCTCCGGTGTCCCGAAGTTGTATGATCTCATGGTCATCGAAACAGATACTTGACATCCAGAAAGCAATAGCAATAAACTGACATGATCATATTATACGTTCATAGTTTGGGTGTTGTCCATCACATCATTCTCCTAATGATGTGATCCTGTTATCAAATGGAAACTCATGTTTATGGCTAGGAAACCTTGACCATCTTTGACCAACAAGCTAGTCCTTTAGAGGCTTACTAGGGACAATGTGTTGTCTATGTATCCACACATGTATTTGAGTTTCCAATCAATACAATTCTAGCATGGATAATAAACAATTATCATGAACAAAGAAATATAATAATAATGACTTTATTATTGCCTCTAGGGCATATTTCCAACAGTAAGGATGATTTTTATCAGTCATATACCTTCGCCAAGATCACTTTGAATTATTTTCATCGTTGGCTTAACATTTCCTTATTCATCATTCCGGAGTGTCTCAATAATTCATGGTGGTGTTCTCATCATCATTCCCATCTTGGAAAACCGAAGAAGTGTTTCTCTTAAATCTTTGTCCATTCTTTGAAGATTGTCATCTCAGCTTCGTGCTCTCTCTCAAATTGTTTTCGATCATGCGAAATTCCTTCCATATCTATCCGGTGCATTTGAGCGTGTTTTCATTCCTCGATCATCCGAAGGCCATCATTTAAGAAGATTTCTTCATTCTCAGTTTTCAGCTTTCATTCTCAAATTCTTCTCAATTGTTGTCTCATCGTTTGTTTGTCATATATTCTGGTGCCTTGTTGAAGTTTTTTCTTAGGCAGATCATGGTCTCTTCGTTCTCATGTATCTCCATTCATTCATCATATCCTCATTCGTTTTTGAATTCTTACCTATGTCTCATTCAAGACTTCTTCAAGTTTGTGCTCTATATATCTCTCTTTAGTATTTCAAGAAGAATAAGTGGTATGGTAAATTTATTGCTTGTCATCAATTTAAATTGATGAAGGATATCCATAACATAATTCTTATTCTTGCTTCATTGAGTTGATTTCAATCCTTATTTCAGAGTTGTTCATGATATCAAATTCTTTTTCCCAAGTGCTTTATCTTTTCTTTTCCGAAGTTTGAACTTCGCTCGGTTATCTCTTTGTGAAGCTTCATCTAAATCATTGCAAGGCCTTAATATTATTATTTTCATCCTTCATTTATTTTAATCATCTTTTTGTATACACAGGCTCGTCGATGTGGTTAGTTAAGGATGTAATTCATTCTCAAAGTGTTCTTCAAGATTGTTGTTGGAGGATCTCAAGTATTCTTTGTCTTGCATTTGAAGTGCAATTATTTCTCCATTATTTGTTGAGATGTTGTTATAGCATTCTTGATTCATGAGGGGTCTCAAAGAGAATTGGTCAAGAATGAGATATTTAAGCCCATTTGTCTTCCTTGGAGCTATCTTGGATTAGATTTCACCTAATGCATTTCCTAAGGATTGTTGCTATTATGGTGTTTATCATGGTCCAAGTTCTCTATATATGCTCTTGGTGTAAGAAGTTTTGCATATCTTGTTGCTTCCAAGCAATCTTGTTTTGTTAGTGGTTTGTTATCACCTTATAATTTTCAGATATTTTCCATAAGCCCACAACATGCTTGTTCTTCGCGTTGTTGATTTTCCAACAAATCCACTCAATTATCTTCATAAGGATGCTTATCAAATCCAATTGTAATAGAACTTCTCATTCATTGTCAAATGATCTTGTTTCTATTCTTTTGTTTCTGAGGCTTTTGATGTTGTTCTCTTCGACCCATCATCTCGTGTTATCAATATCATGTTCTTTCCTTGCTTACCCATTCAATCATAATGTTGTCTTCTATTTTCAAGTTCTTTCCATCTTATAAAATTTTGCCTCTATTTCCTACCGAAGTGCTACCAAATTTTCTTTTGAATTCTTGATTTTTCCTCATGTCATTCTTCATCTCTTTGCAACCTTCAAGGATTGTTGGTTTCACTCATTTTTCAAAGAAGCGACTAAGTTTTACCTATTTCTTTTGCTCTTTATCTTCCCCTTTCATTCTTATATCTCGGGTCGAGATCTCTTGTTAGTGGAGGAGAGTTGTAACATCCCGAAACTGACGCTCGAGAAGATTTCCTTTTATTCTGTTGTTGTTGTGTGATTTATTTGGTTGTTGCATTCATCATCGCATCATGCGCTTCATCCACATTGCATCTGCACTCCATTGCATCATTTTTCAAAACATGCATCCGTTGTTAGTTGTCGGTTCTCTCCATTTTGTCATTGACCATTTCGAGACCAACCACACACGCACGCGCTGCAACATCGTTAAAATATTTGTTTTTTAAAAGTGAGCATAAAAATTTCTTGGATAGGGTTGAAACTTGGCGTGCACTCTTGTTATATTGTAGGCAGACCGCGTGCCAAATTTCCTCCCATTCGGATGACGGTCGATGCCCCAATGGGCAACTCTAGCGGCACCATCATCGGTTTAATTATCAGATGTTTTCGTGGTTTTAAAAAACGCATGTCGGGCCGCAAACCACCCTCTCTTCTCAGCCCAACCCCTCCTACGCAGCCCACTAACTCCATGCTACCCTAACCCCACAGTCAGAGCCATCTGATTGCAATCGGAGGGACGGAAACAGATAAAAACTGCCCACCCTAGCCTTCCTTGCTACATATAGATTCCTAGCCCTACCCAAAATGAAAACCCAACCCCTCCTCGAAATCCATGCACAGCCATCCGCCACCCGTAGCCGCCAGTGCCTCTCTCCTGAGCCTCCAATCGCCACGCCTGCGAAGCCCAGATTGGGGCCCGCCGAGCCCATCCGGCCGGCACCGCCAGCGCCCCCGTGCCCTCTCGGAGAGAGGAGCTCCCGAGCCTGCAGTGCCTCTGCATCGACCCCGTCGCCTCGCCGCTCGACCCTGCCAGCCGCTTTGCCGGAGCTCCGCCGCACATCGGTCGCCGCCGGCGAGCACCCCACCGAAGCTCCCTCTTCTCGCATCCTGCCATCTCTCTCCTTCCGTGTGTCTCCTCCTCCATCCCTCTCTCACCCCTCGGTCTCTACCTCTTTCGTGCAGATCTACCGGCACCATGGACTCCGATCGCGGCCCGCTGCACATGGAGCTCGCCGCCGACCAGATCTGGTCCCCACCGCGTCTCCCCGTCGCGTGTCGTCGCCGGTGGTTGGATCCGTCTCAGCGTGCTAGAGCGGGAGCAGGAGGGAGACGATGCCCCGTGCCGCTCGTTGCATTGACTGACCGAGCCGCCACGTGGGCCACCCGAGCGTAGGCCCAGCTTCGCCTCGCAGCCCACCCAAGCCGCGCCGGCCCAGTCGCTCGTGGGCCTAGTCTCGCATCTCGCCCAGCCATGCCAGCCTCCTTCGTGGAACCAACCTAGCTCGACGGGCCCGAGGCTCATGGGTGAGCACCCGTGTCCCAGCTATCCCTCGCACGTGTGCACTCTTGCTATCCAGCTCCCGTAGATTTGGCTCATACAATTTTTCCCGCCCTCCGATTTTATCCATTTAACCAATGCATTTAATAATTATAGAAAATTACATGATTTTAAAATATTAATAATTAATAAACCGTGCATCGGATCACAATAATTTATATATGTGAAATGTCAAGAATTTTGCGTACATTAATAATATCCCACTTTCACACATTTTAAAAATATTTAAACTTGTTGTTTGCATTGTCTGTGTGATGCCATATTAAAATGATTTAATTCATAACAAAATAACCGTGCATCGGATTTAAAAAAAATTATACATGAAAAATGCTTAGAATTTTGTGTAGTTTCACAATATCCAACTTTCAATCATGCTTAAAAATGTTTAACTTGTTTTTTTCATTTATTTTGTATTATTGCCATATTAAAATGGTTTGTCTCATAACTAATTAACGGTAACTCTGATTAATGATCCACATATGTAACTTGACTAGAAAAACGTGTAGACTGCCATACTAATATTTATTCTGCTGTTTAACAAATCTAAAAAAAATATTATACACAGAACAGTACCAAAATGTTATTTTGCATTTGGGGACTTTCCAGAATTTTTATTCGTTGTTCCCGCCTCATTTAAACTTGTCTAGAATTTTATGCAGTTTCATAATATCTTGTTGTATCTATCTTTTAACATGCTTGTGGCTATCATTTGCATACATTTTACATCCATGTCATATTATCTTGTATTGGTCATATCTTATAGACCGTAGCTACATTTTAAATGATCTATATATGTAAATCGACAAGAATGACATGTAGAATCACATGGTCCAATTATGTTGTTGTTTAATAAATATAAAGTGTGTTTAGTTCAGACCTGGAACAATTTTGAAATTAACATATGTGGTCATTTCGGAAATCCTATATGTTGTTTCCGACCTTATTTAAAATGCCCAGATATTGTAGTTTATTTATGCTTCATCTCTTGCCAAGTTTAACAAACATTGTCGTGTAACTAAACCGGAGTGAACTAGATAATTCAAATGTGGAGTTTTGTAAGTATGCAACTCGTTGCATATTGAGCTTTACTTAATATGTAGTATTTGATTGTTGTGATTGTCATGCCTTGTATAATTAAACCGGACATGCATCATATGTGTTTTTGCATCATGTCATGCATACGTTGTGGTGTTTATTGTGTGTTGATTGTTTGTTTCTGGATTGTTTCTTCTTGATAGAGTTCCAAAACTGCTTCAGAGTGTGAGGATTTGTTCGACTACGTTGGTTCATCTACTTCACAGATTCGTTCTTCTTCCAAGCGGGGTCTCATGAAAGATGATCATTTCCCTAGATACCACTACTATCATTGTCATGCTAGTTGTCTCGTTTCTATCACTATGTCTTGCTGCCTACCACATGTTATGCCAAGCCTCCCAACATTGCCATGAAAAGTCTCTAACCCCCTCCACATCCCAACAAACCTTTGTTTGGCTATGTTATCGCTTGCTCAACCTTCTTATAGCATTGCTAGTTGCATGTGAAGTTGCTTCCATGTGACAACATGGAAATTCTTTTGAATATCACCATAGTATTTCTATTTAATTTAATGCACTTATATACTTGGTAAAAGGTGGAAGGCTTGGCCTCCTAGCTTGGTGTTTTGTTCCATCTTTTCCGCCCTAGTTACTTGTGTATGGGTGTTATGTTCCATATTGAGTGCTCCTAACATGTTTGGGGTTGTTACGGGACCCCCTTGATTTTTGTTTTGGAATAAAACTCTTCTCGCAAGGCCCAACATTGGTACTATATTTTCCTAATAACTAATAAACCTTCATAGGGAGTAATTAACCCATCGATAATTAACCAACCCCGATGCTAATGCTCCTCATGAGTGTTGGTCCAACCCAGAGTAGCTTATTAATGCTCCCAGGGCAACTCAGTGTTTTGGCGTCGTAACCATTGCTCATCCCCGAGGCACAAAGGAAGTGAGCCTAGCTCACTTGGCTAGTGGAGTGGATGTACAACCCAACCACCTAGGTTCAAGTCCCCCACTGGCACGAATTTGGGTTCTTATTATTTAAAAAAACTCAATGTGGGGGGGTTTCCCTTACAATTTTCCTTCAAAAAAACCATCGCTCATCTTTTGTGCCTTGAGAACAAGATATGTGGCTCCTATCGGGATCGTCAACATGTCGGGCAGCCTTGCTATTTTTGTTTTACCTTTCTTGAACATATTGTGCGGGGGATTCCGAGGATACTTTGGGCTATCTCGAGGTTGAGGTTTTCCACAAGGAATCCGAGGAGATCACGGGTTTTCCATGGTCTAGGTTTCTGACGCAGCTTGTGGTAGTTTGTGATGGACTAGTTGGAGCACCCCTGCAGGGTTAAATCTTTTGGAAAGCCGCGCTCACGGTTATGTGGGAACTTGGAAACTTTGCTTAACACCCTATCATATCAAACTTGAAGTAAACTTAGTTCAAATATGCCAAGTGTGTGCATAGCCGTGACTGTCTCTTCTCGTGAGTTCTGAATCCGAGAGAGGACACGTTGGGGTTATATATGATGCAAGTAAACTTCAAGGTCACTTTGAGGTCATTAATAGTTCATCTCCGTTTATGCATAGCTCACCCCCCTCTTATTCTTGTACTCGTAAGTTAGCCACTCAAATAAATGCTTAGTGCTTGCTGCAACCTCACCACATGACCATACCTCATCCACTAAGTTCTGGTAGTCTTGATACCTTTGGAAATGAGATTGCTGAGTCCGTGTGGCTCATCGATTACTACAACAACAGTTGCAGGTAC
Source organism: Hordeum vulgare subsp. vulgare (assembly GCF_904849725.1). Lineage (NCBI taxonomy): Eukaryota > Viridiplantae > Streptophyta > Magnoliopsida > Poales > Poaceae > Hordeum > Hordeum vulgare. The sequence continues at coordinate 410,625,556 of NC_058523.1, forward strand.
AGGTAAAGAGGTACTTTGATGTCAGCGCGATGATTGTTCTATTTGGAATTTCTTCTTATTATTATTCTTCTTCATCGATATAGGATGGGTTCTAGGCTGGCAGCCTAGGATAACAAGGATGTACATCATTCTTTTATCGTTTGATTTCGTCCGTAGTAGAACCATGCTCTTCTACATGATGTTTGGATGCATTGTTGTACTGAGATGCTCATGTTGTATCTTGTGGTGGGTCTAAGCCAATTCCATATACTCATCTCTTATGTACATGTATTTGTAATGATACCCATTCTTGCAAAACAACGAGATGCGCTTCTATCCCTGTCAAGGCCCTCGGGCCAAAATGAGGATAGTATCGCATCTTGGGCGTTCAGCTATGTCCATGGTTCACGCTCATATATTGAGTGAGTAATAAAAAGCTAAAGTGTGTTAAAAAGTATGATCCAATTGCCTGGCTTAACACCATGGTGCTTGGCATTTGTATTTATCTGGTGAATATGGAGCCATGCCATGCTAATATGAGAAAATGAATAGGGAGTAAACATTCTTTAAGGATCATTTATTTTGAACATTGTTGATTATGTTACTTGTATTCATGAATATTACTATTTTGATGTTTGTTAATTCATTGTTTCTCAATGATCATACTTACAAGAGATTACATGTTGGGTAGCATGTCACATCTAAAAATTTGTTTTTATCACTTACCTACTCGAGGACGAGCAGTAATTTAGCTTGGGGATGCTGATACGTCTCCAACATATCTATAATTTTTTATGGTTCCATGCTATTATATTATCTTTTTAGGATGCTTTTTAGGCATTTAATTGCTATTTTATATTATTTTTGAGCACTAACCTATTAACCGAGTGCCAAGTGTCAGTTGTTGTTTTCTGCATGTTTTTGGTTTTTCAGGAATACGGTACCAAATAAAGTCCAAATACCCCAAAACTTTTGTCAATTTTTTCAGGACAAAATAAGGACCTGGAAGCTTCGCAAGGAGGTCGTAGGCCCCACGGGGTGGCGCCAAGCTAATAGTGTGCACCCAGGGGGGGTGGTCGCGCCCTCATGGCTTGGGGCCACCTCACTTCGCCTCTGATGCCCCTTTCTTTCCTATAAATTCTCTATTATGCCAAGAACTCTAGGGAGCCTCCTGAAACACTTTTTCCACTATCGTAAGTCTCTGTTTTGCCATATGCCCATCTGGAGTCATGTTCCGGTGCCCTGTAGGAGGGGAGATTCGATCATAAAGGGTCTCTACATCAATCTTGCTACTCCCACGGTGATGTGTGAATAGTTCACCATAGACCTACGGGCCCGTAGTTAGTACCTAGATGGCTATCCATCTCTCTATGTTCTTCATTGCCATGATCACCATGATTTTTGCGGTGTTCTATCTTATATATGTAATCTCTTTGTGCGGTGTATTTGTTGGGATCCGATGAATTGTGGGTCTAAGTTAAGATTATTCATCAAATATATTTGAGTATTCTCCGAATTCTTATATACATGATTATGATAGCTTCGTAATTCTTTTCGATCTATTGATTTGGTTTGGCCAACTAGATTGATCTGTCTTCAGTGAGAGTGGTGTGTTGTAGTGTGTTCAATCTTGTGGTGCTATATATCCTAGTGACAAAGAAGGGGACACGACACGTATTTGTATTGCTGCCACTAAGGATAAAACGATGGGGTTTATTCATATTAATTATATTTTCTTTGTAAACATCATGTCATTGTTCTCCAAGCATTACTCTGTTTACTTAACACTCTAGATGCATGCTGGATAGCGGTTGATGGGTGAAGTAATAGTAGTAGATGCAGGTAGGAGTCAGTCTACTTGCTTACGGACGTGATGCCTACATGTAATGATCATTGCCATGAATAAATATTGTATAACCATTTTTTTCTATCAATTTCCCAAGAGTAGTTTGTTTACCCACTATATGTTTTCTACGAGAGAGAAGCCTCTAGCGAAAACTATAGCCCCCGGGTCTATTCACAAATATATTTACAAAAATACAAAATACATCGTTGGCTTTTATTATTGAAATTTACTTCTACATTTAATATATTTCAGATTTTTATCTATCAATACTTATTTCTTACAAGTATCAAGTTCAAGGGGATTGACAACCCTCTTGCCCGTGTTGGGTGCTAGTGTGTGCTCTTCCGTGTGTAGGCGCTGAAGATGGGAAGTTATGTGGTTCTTATATTGGTTCGATAACCTTGGTTCTCACTAGGAAAAATACTTATCTACACTGTGTTGCATCCTCCCCTCCTCTTCAGGAAAAAACCCAACGCAGATCATAAGTATCACAGTCTTTAGTATTCAACTCGTGATCCTTTCTTTATTAGGTGGCAAATAAATGCACAACGTCCTCTCTGTCCGCTTCCTCTCCAACCACGGCCTCCGCAGCCGATGATCTTCTTCTCCGACCATCCACCACTGTCATGTTCTCATTCACCTCTCCAACTCACAGCCTCCTCAATCACCAACCTCCTACTCCCATATCGTGCTTCCATACTTTGGATCGAGTTTGCCAGATCAACCCATTGTCGTTTCCAAGGTCGCTAGTCCATCATCCTGCTCCCCTTGTGTGCGCCCTCAATGTCGACGCCCTGTGATTCTCTTTCCCGCACCCGTTGTTGCTGGCTTGCGTCTCCAAGTGCCTCATTGAACCCACTGTATGCAATCTTGCATGGCTTCGTCGTTCGCACTATGTGACACCACCTACGAACACATAACGACAGATCAAGGTGCAATGATTTTGATCTCGCAAGATACATGTTGCCCACTGATAACCCACAAGTGTAGGGAATCTATCGTAACCCTTTCGATAAGTAAGAGTGTCGAACCCAACGAGGAGCAGAAGGAAATGACAAGCGGTTTTCAGTAAGGTATTCTCAACAAGCATTGAAATTACCGGTAACACATAGTTTTGTGATAAAGTAATTTGTAACGGGTAGCAAGTAAAAAATCTAACAAAGGTGCAACAAAGTGGCCCAATCCTTTTTGTAGCAAAGGACAAGCCTGGCAAACTCTTATATAAAGCAAAGTGCTCCCGAGGACACATGTGAATTTCTGTCAAGCTAGTTTTCATCATGCTCATATGATACACGTTTGTTACTTTGATAATTTGGTATGTGGGTGGACCGGTGCTTGGGTGCTGCCCTTACTTGGACAAACATCCCACTTATGATTAACCTCCCTCGCAAGCATCCGCAACTACGGAAGAAGAATTAATATAAATCTAACCATAGCATGAAACATATGGATCCAAATCAGCCCCTTACGAAGCAACGCATAAACTAGGGTTTAAGCTTCTGTCACTCTAGCAACTCATCATCTACTTATTACTTCCCAATGCCTTCCCCTAGGCCCAAATAATGGTGAAGTGTCATGTAGTTTACATTCACATGACACCAGTAGAGGAGAGACAACATACATCTCATCAAAATATTGAACGAATACCAAATTCACATGATTACTTATAACAAGACTTATCCCATGTCCTCAAGAACAAATGTAATTACTCAAAAAGCATATTCATGTTCATAATTATAGGAGTATTAAAATTCATTAAGGATCTGTACCTATGATCTTCCACCAAGTAAACCAACTAGCATCAACTACAAGGAGTAATCAACACTACTAGCAACCCACACGTACCAATCTGAGGTTTTGAGACAATGATCGGATACAAGAGATGAACTAGGGTTTGGAGAGGAGATGGTGCTGATGAAGATGATGATGGAGATTGACCCCCTCTCGATGAGAGGATCGTTGGTGAGGATGATGGCTTTGATTTCCCCCTCCGGGAGGGAAGCTTCCCTCGCAGAATAGCTCCACCAGACCTCTAGATTGGTTCTGCCGAAGTTCTAGCTCGAGATGGCAATGCTTTGTGCCGAAAGTTCTGATATGATTTTCCAGGTCAAAACCCTTCATATAGCAGAAGATGGGCACCAAAGGCCTGCTAGGGGGCCCACGAGCCTGCACGTGCGCCTAAGGGGGTAGGCCGCGCCTTTGGCTTGTGGCCACCTGGTGGGTCCGCTCATGTTTTATTTCGCCCACTATTTTTTATATATTCCAAATTATTCTCCAAACATTTTCATGAATTTTGGAGCTGTGGAGAATAGATCTCTCAGATTTGCTCCTTTTTTGATCCAGAATTCTAGCTGTCGACATTCTCCCTCTTCATGTATACCTTCTAAAATAAGAGAGAAAAGGCATAAGTGTTATACCATAATGTGTACTAACAACCTATAATGCAATAAATATTGATATAAAAGCATGATGCAAAATGGACGTATCAACTCCCCCAAGCTTAGACCTCGCTTGTCCTCAAGCGAAAACCCAGATCGATAAATATGCCCACATGTTTAGAGATAGAGGTGTCGATAAAAATAAAATACGAACCTGAAGGAATCATGGTTATCTTTAGAATAGTAACACATATTGACATAGAATATCTTATGCTAGGGTAACAATTCATTCATAAGGTAAAATATGAATCAAGAACTCTATTGAGAACTAACAAACTATGATTTCAGTCATTGAAATAATTCCAATTTATCTCAACGTAGGAAAGAGTCAATATAAGAGCTTGTAAAGCAAATACACATACTCAATCATCTTATGGTCTTTCATAATTGCTAACACTCACGCAGTACCTATGAGGTCAAAGCTTCAATCAGACACGGAGAAAGATAGGGGCTTATAGTTTTTCCTCCCAACTGTATACCTCAAGAGTAATGTCAACAATAATAACTCATGATCACCCACATCCGAGTGGATATATTTGTCTAGATCATTCCCCAACACATGACGATTGCCAAAAGATAAAGGTGAAATAAAGGAAATGGTGAAGTTCACCACGACTCTTACATGAAGGTAAGTACTAGAAAGTAAAGGTAACAGATAGGACCTTCGCAGAGGGAAGCAGAGGTTGTCATGCGCTTTTATAGTTGGATGCACAATCCCTTAATGCAAAAGAACGTCACTTTATATTGCCCCTTGTGATAAAGAACTTTATTATGCAGTCTGTCGCTTTTATTTCTTCTATATCACAAGTTCGTATAAAGTTTATTTTCCTCACACTAATAAATCACACATATTTAGAGAGAAATTTTTATTGCTTGCACCGATGACAACTTACTTGAGGGATCTTACTCAATCCATAGGTAGGCGTGGTTGACTCTCAAGGCAAAACTGGGTTAAAGGTGTTTGGGTGCACAAGTAGTATCTCTACTTGGTGCGTAAGTTTTTGGCTAACATGGGGTGGAAGCAAGCAACACATGTTGAAGGATCTATAACCATATAACTTCTATTTGAAAATAAGCAAACATAACTCATTATGTTGTCTTCCTTGTCCAACGTCAACTTCTTAACATATAATATTTTAATGAGTGCTCACAATCATAAAAGATGTCTGAGATAATATATTTTATGTGAACCTCTCTTTCTTTATTACTTCCTTTTAATTGCAAAAATGACCAATAGCTTTGTTTGTCAACTCACAACAAATTTCAATCGACATACTTTTTATATGTGAAGTCATCACTCCCCATAAGATCATTATGTATACTCTTTTGCTTTTATTCTATACTTCTTTCTATTACTATTTCTCAAGATCATAACAAGCAAGCAAAGCCCTCAACTCAAAATTACTCTTTATTATATAACTCTCGGATTTGCTTACATAGGGGGAACATAAAGCAAAACTCAAAACAAGATCACACTAAAACTTTATTCTACTAGATCAAGATATAACCAAAAGGATCGAACGAAGAAAACCGAAGAAAGTAAAAGGTGTGATGGTGATACGATACGAGGGCAGCTCCCCCAAGCTTAGCACAAGCCAAGGGGAGTGCCCATACCCATGTGTTTAGTTGTGTTTCTTCAGAGGTAGTGATGTTGGAGTTGTTGGTAAGGTTGAAGGCTTGTCCTCCATCTTCCAAGGCATGGGCTCACTATCTTATAAAGATGAACAAGTCTCCGAGATCCTCAAGTCTGCAACCAAACTCATTCTCTTAAATATGTATTCATACTCACAGTTTTGGTTTTGCAAGTCATGGATCTGGGCTTGGAGATGCTCGATTTGCTCATATATCTTGAAGACGTGATCCCAGATGTCCTTGGCGTCTCGCTTGTGCTTATGGGTAAAGTCCGCGATCATCATGTGATTGGCATTGAGTCCTCGTTCCACCATCCCTTGGCACTTGAAGACTTGTTGCTCCATGGCTTCGAGCCTTGTCTCTATGCTTCCGGTCTTCTTTGGCCCCTCAACATCATGAATGTGCAACACCCCCTCATGCATCTTAATGGTTTGAGGGTGTTGCGGCAACTCCGCAAGGTAGGGTTGATGACCCTCTCGAAGAACTTGTCCTTCAAAGCACTTGAAGACGTCATGTTGATCTAAATGTGTTGCAGAAACAGCTCAAAACGAAAACAGCAGATATTGTCATGATACGAAGGTCCAAACCTTTGACAGATTATATAATGAATTTTTGCCGACCCGAAAGAGTATACCACAAAAAAACAGAGTCCGGAGGGTACACAGGGTGGGCACAAGCCTGCAAGGCATGCCTAGGGGGGTAGGCTGCGCCCTCCTGGCTTGTCGCCTCCTCGTACACTTTTCGGACTGCTTTAAATTTTCCTAATTTTTAAATATTCCAAAAATGATAAAAATTGACATTGGAAACGTTTTGGAGTCGGTTTGCTTACCGTAACACATACCTATTCCTTTTCGGAGTCTGAAACATTCTCATAGGTCTCCCTAATGTACTCCTCCGGAGCTATGGTATTGATAATATTGGTTTCAACATTTACGGGAGTACCTGAGATATATTGTTTCATTTTTTGCCCATTTACCACCTTCGGATTTGTGCCTTTGGCATTGTTGATCATGATGGCACCGGAACGATATACTTCCTCGATAATATAAGGCCCTTCACATTTAGAGAGAAGTTTTCCTGCAAAAAATCTTAAACGTGAATTGTATAGCAAGACATGATCACCTACATTGAATTCACGCTTTTGTATCCTTCTATCATGCCATCTTTTAACCTTTTCTTTAAACAACTTAGCATTCTCATAGGCATGGGTTCTCCATTCATCAAGTGAACTAATGTCAAATAACCTCCTCTCACCAGCAAGTTTGAAATCATAGTTAAGCTCTTTAATTGCCTAATACACTTTATGTTCTAGCTCTAGAGGTAAGTGACATGCTTGACCATAAACCATTTTGTATGGAGACATACCCATAGGGTTTTTATAAGCGGTTCTATAAGCCCATAATGCATCGTCAAGTTTCTTAGACCAATTCTTTCTAGATCTATTAACGATCTTTTGCAAGATTAATTTAATTTCTCTATTGCTCAATTCTACTTGACCACTAGACTGAGGATGATAAGGAGATGCAATTCTATTATTAACATCATACCTAGCAAGCAATTTACGGAAAGCACCATGAATAAAGTGTGAACCACCATCAGTCATTAAATATCTAGGGACTCAAAATCTAGGGAAAATAACTTCTTTCAACATTTTAATAGAAGTATTATGATCAGCACTACTAGTTGCAATAGCTTCTACCCACTTAGTAACATAATCAACAACAACTAGAATATGAGTATACCTATTGGACTTTGGAAAAGGTCCCATATAACCAAAACCCCAAACATCAAATGGTTCAATAACGAGAGAGTAATTCATAGATATTTCCTGACATCTACTAATATTACCAATTCTTTGACATTCATCACAAGATAAGACAAACTTACGAGCATCTTTGAAGAGAGTAGGCCAATAAAAATCAGAGTGTAATACCTTGTGTGTAGTTCTATCTCTAGCGTGGTGTCCTCCGTAGTCCTCCGAGTAACACTTGTGTAGGATCTGTCCCTGTTCATGCTCAGTTACACAATGTCTAATAATACCATCTACTCCTTCTTTATAAAGGTATGTATCATCCCAAAAGTAATGTCTTAAATCATAGAAGGGCTTTTTCTTTTGTTGGTATGTGAAGCTAGGCGGTATAAATTTAGCAACAATGTAGTTAGCATAATCAGCATACCAAGGAGCATTGTGTGAAGCATTTATGACAGCTAATTGGTCATCATGGAACCTATCATCAATAGGTAGTGGGTCATCAAGAAAATTCTCTAGTCTAGACAAGTTATCTGCTACGGGGTTATCAACGCCCTTTCTATCAATAATATGCAGATCAAATTCTTGTATAAGAAGAACCCATCTAATAAGTCTACGTTTAGCATCTTTCTTTTCCATAAGGTATTTAATAGCAGCGTGATCAGTGTGAACAATTACTTTGGAATCAACAATATAAGGTCTAAACTTATCGCAAGCAAACACGATTGCTAAAACTTTCTTTTGAGTGGTAGCATAGCTTCTTTGAGCACAGTCTAGAGTTTTACGAGCGTAACGGATGACATTTAATTTTATCAACTCTTTGCCCTAGAAGAGCACCAACAACATAATCACTGGCATCACACATAATTTCAAAGGTTAGGTTCCAATCAGGTGGTTGAACAACATGTGAAGTGATCAAGGCTCTCTTAAGAATTTCAAATGCTTCTACACAATCATCATAAAAAAGAATGGAACATCCTTTTGCAAAATATTAGTGAGAGGCTTAGAAATCTTTAAGAAGTCCTTAAGAAATCTCCAATAGAAACCAGCATGACCAAGGAAACTTCTTATACCTCTGATATCTATTGGACACGACATTTTTTCAATAGCATCAACTTTAGCTTTATCAACTTCAATACCTCTTTCGGAGATTTTGTGTCCCAAGACAATGCCTTCATTAACCGTAAAGTGACACTTCTCCCAATTCAAGACAAGATTAGTTTCTTCACATCTCTGCAAAACTCGATCAAGGTTGCTCAAGAAATCATCAAAATAAGTTCCATAAACGGAAAATCATCAATGAAAACCTCAACAATCTTTTCACAATAGTCAGAGAATATAGCCATCATACATCTTTGAAAGGTAGCATGTGCATTGATGCCATTGCATAAACCAAAAGGCATACGTCTATAAGCAAAGGTACCGAAAGTGCAAGTAAAAGTGGTTTTCTCTTGATCCTCTTTTGACACGGGTATCTGAGAGAAACCAGAATAACTGTCTAGAAAGCAAAAATGTGTATGTTTGGATAGTCTTTCTAGCATTTGATCAATAAAAGGTAGCAGGCAATGATCTTTCCTAGTAGCTTTATTTAATTTCCTAAAATCAATTACTATTATATATCCTGTGACAATTCTTTACGGGATCAATTCATTTTTATCATTAGGAACAACTGTAATACCTCCCTTTTTAGGGACACAATTAACGGGACTAACCCATCTACTATCAGCAATATGATAGATTATACTAGCCTCCAAAAGCTTTAGTATTTCATTTCTTACCACTTCCTTCATTTTAGCATTTAATCATCATTGGTGATCAACAACTGGTTTAGCATCACGCTCCATATTGATTTTGTGCTGACATAGAGTGGGACTAATGCCCTTATGATCATCAAGAGTATATCCAATAGCACTGCGGTGATTCCTCAAAGTTTTCAATAATCTCTTTTCTTCATGTTCTGAAAGGTTAGCACTGATAAACATGATATACCTCCTTTTCATCAAGATAAGCATACTTCAGAGTATCAGGTAATTGTTTAAGCTCGAACACAGGATCACCCGTGGGTGGAGGAGGATCTCCAAGTATTTCAAAAGGGAAGTTGTGTTTCAAAATAGGTTGTTGATCAAAGAAAATCTTATCTATTTCATTCCTTTCATTCATATGCATATCATTTTAATGCTCTAGAAAATATTGTTCTAAGGGATTAGTAGGAGGCACAATGATAAAAGCAAGACCAATAATTTCATCTTTACTAGACAATTCTTTGTCATGGGGTTGTCTACGAAATTTAGAGAAATTGAACTCATGAGACACATCCCCAAATCTTACAGTAACCGTTTCTTTCTCATAATCAATCCTAGCATTAACAGTATTCAAGAAAGGTCTACCGAATATAATGGGGCAAAAATCATCTTGTGGGGATCCAAGAACAAGAAAAATCAGTAGGATACTTTATTTTCCCACACAAGACATCAAGATCTCTAACAATCCCAATTGGTGCAATAGTATCTCTATTAGCAAGCTTGATGGTAACATCAATTTCTTCTAATTCAGATGGTGAAATATCATTCATAATTTCTTGGTATAAGGTAAAGGGAATTGCACTCTCACTAGCACCCACATCATATAATCCGTGATAGCAATGATCTCCTATTTTAACAAAAACAACAGGCACATCAACAATAGGTCTATGCTTACCTTTAGTATCGGGTCTAACAATTCTAGCAACTTCATCACACAAATGAATGACATGCCCATCAATATTATCGTCCAAGAGATCTTTAACCATAGGAATATGTTGGGGAACGTCGCATGGGAAACAAAAATTTTCCTACGCGCACGAAGACCTATCATGGTGATGTCCATCTACGAGAGGGGATTTCCGATCTACGTACCCTTGTAGATCGCACAGCAGAAGCGTTAACAAATGCGGTTGATGTAGTGGAGCGTCCTCACGCCCCTCGATCCACCCCGCGAACCGTCCCACGAACCGTCCCGCGATCCGTCCCACAATCCGCTCCGATCTAGTGCCGAACGGACGGCGCCTCCGCGTTCAGCACACGTGCAGCTCGACGATGATCTCGGCCTTCTTGATCCAGCAAGAGAGACGGAGAGGTAGATGATTTCCCCGGCAGCGAGACGGCGCTCCGGAGGTTGGTGGTAATCTAATCTCAGCAGGGCTCCGCCCGAGCTCCGCAGAAACGCGATCTAGAGGAAAAACCGTGGAGGTATGTGGTCGGGCTGCCGTGGCAAAAGTTGTCTCAAATCAGCCCTAATACCTCAGTATATATAGGAGGGAGGGGGAGGGAAGAGGCAGCCTCAAACCCTCAAGGTTTGGCCAAAATTGGAGGTGGAGGAGTCCTACTCCAATCCTACTTGGAGTAGGATTCCACCTTCCCACTTGGAAACTCTTTCCACCTTGTGTTTTTTCCTTCTCAAACCTTATGGGCCTTAGTGGGAACTTATTCCAGCCCACTAGGGGCTGGTTTATCTCTTCCCATAGCCCATGAGACCCCTTGGGGCGTGACACCCCTCCTGATGGTCCCCAGCACCCCTCCCGGCACTCCCAGTACACTACCGATGAGCCCGAAACTTTTCCGGTAATGCACGAAAACCTTCCGGTAACCAAATGAGGTCATCCTATATATCAATCTTTGTTTCCGGACCATTCCGGAAACCCTCGTGACGTCCGTGATCTCATCCGGGACTCCGAACAACATTCGGTAACCAACCATATAACTCAAATACGCATAAAACAACGTTGAACCTTAAGTGTGCAGACCCTGCGGGTTCGAGAACTATGTAGACATGACCCGAGAGACCCCTCGGTCAATATCCAATAGCGGGACCTGGATGCCCATATTGGATCCTACATATTCTCCGAAGATCTTATCGGTTGAACCTCAGTGTCAAGGATTCATATAATCCCGTATGTCATTCCCTTTGTCCTTGGTATGTTACTTGCCCGAGATTCGATCGTCAGTATCCGCATACCTATTTCAATCTCTTTTACCGGCAAGTCTCTTTACTCGTTCTGTAATACAAGATCCCGCAACTTACACTAAGTCACATTGCTTGCAAGGCTTGTGTGTGATGTTGTATTACCGAGTGGGCCCCGAGAGACCTCTCCGTCACACGGAGTGACAAATCCCAGTCTCGATCCATACTAACTCAACGAACACCTTCGGAGATACCTGTAGAGCATCTTTATAGTCACCCAGTTACGTTGCGATGTTTGATACACACAAAGCATTCTCCGGTGTCATTGAGTTATATGATCTCATGGTCATAGGAACAAATACTTGACACGCAGAAAACAGTAGCAACAAAATGACACGATCAATATGCTACGTCTATTAGTTTGGGTCTAGTCCATCACATGATTCTCCTAATGATGTGATCCCGTTATCAAGTAACAACACTTGCCTATGGCCAGGAAACCTTGACCATCTTTGATCAACAAGCTAGTCAACTAGAGGCTTACTAGGGACAGTGTTTTGTCTATGTATCCACACAAGTATTGTGTTTCCAATCAATACAATTATAGCATGGATAATAAACAATTATCATGAACAAAGAAATATAATAATAACTAATTATTATTGCCTCTAGGGCACATTTCCAACAGTCTCCCACTTGCACTAGAGTCAATAATCTAGTTCACATCACCATGTGATTTCAACGAATCCAACACCCATATAGTTCAGGGGTCTGATCACGTCTTGCTCGTGAGAGAGGTTTTAGTCAACGGTTCTGAAACTTTCAGATCCGTGCATTCTTTACAAATCTTTATGTCATCTTATAGATGCTCCTACTACGTGCTATTCGGAAATGCTCCAAATATCTACTCTACTATACGAATCCGTTTCACTACTCATAGTTATTCGGATTAGTGTCAAAGCTTGCATCAACGTAACCCTTTACGACGAACTCTTTAACCACCTCCATAATCGAGAAAAATTCCTTAGTCTATTTAGTTACTAAGGATAACTTTGACCGCTGATCAGTGATTCAATCCTGGATCACTCTGTGTACCTCTTAACAGACTTGCTGCAAGGCACACATCAGGTGCGGTACTCAGCATGGCATACTTTAGAGTCTACGGCTAAGACATAGAAGACGACCTTCGTCTATTCTCTTTATTCTGCCGTGGTCGGGTTTTGAGTCTTACTCAAATTCACACCTTACAACACAACCAAGAACTCCTTCTTCGCTGATCTATTTTGAACTCCTTCAAAAACTTCTCAAGGCATGCACCTTGTTGAAACTTCTATTAAGCGCTTTCGATCTATCTCCATAGATTTTTGATGCTCAATGTTCAAGTAGCGCAATCCAGGTACTCCTTTGAAAACTCCTTTCAAACAACCTTGTATGCTTTACAGAAATTCTATATTACTTCTGATCCACAATATGTCAACCACATATACTTATCAGAAATTCTATAGTGCTCCCACTCACTTCTTTGGAAATACAAGTTTCTCATAAACCTTGTACAAACTGAAAATCTTTGATCATCTCATCAAAGTGTATATTCCAACTCCGAGATGCTTGCACCAGTCCATTGAAGGATCGTTGCAGCTTGCATACTTGCTAGTATCTTTAGGATCGACAAAACCTCCTGGTTGTATCACATACAATGTTCGCTCAAGGAAACCGTCGAGGAAACAATGTTTTGACATCCTATGTGCAATATTTCATAAATAATGCAGCAACTACTAACATAATTCTAACAGACTTTTAGCATCGCTACGAGTGAGAAAGTCTCATCATAGTCAACTGTTTGATCTTGTCGGAAACATCTTTGCGACAAGTCGAGCTTTTCTTAATAGTGACTTATCACCATCATCATCTGTCTACCTTTTAAAGATCCATCTTTACTCAATAGTATTATGACCATCAAGTAGTTCTTCCAAAGTCTACACTTTGTTTTCATACATGGATCCTCTCTCGGATTTCATGGCCTCCAGCCATTTGTCGGAATCCGGGCCCACCATTGCTTTCTCCATAACTCGTAGGTTCACTGTTGCTCAACAACATGACCTCCAAGACAGGGTTACCGTACCACTCTGCAGTAGTACGCGACCTTGTCGACCTACGAGGCTTGTAGTAACTTGATCCGATGCTCGATGATCATCATCATCAGCTTTCACTTCAATTGGTGTAGGCGCCACAGGAACAACTTCCTGCGCCCTGCTACACACTGGTCGAAGTGATGGTTCAATAACCTCATCAAGTTCCACCACCCTCCCACTCAATTCTTTCGAGAGAAACCTTTTCTCGAGAAAGGATCCATTTCTAGAAACAAACACTTTGCTTTCGGATCTGAGATAGGAGATGTACCCAACAGTTTTGGATATCCTATGAAGATGCATTTATCCGCTTTGGGTTCGAGCTTATCAGACTGAAACTTTTTCACATAAGTGTCGAAGCCCCAAACTTTCAAGAAACGACAGTTTAGATTTCTCTAAACCTCAGTCTATACTGTGTCATCTCAATGGAAATACGCGGTGCCCTATTTAAAGTGAATGCGGTTGTCTCTAATGCATAACCCATAAACGATAGTGGTAATTCGATAAGAGACATCATAGCATGCACCATACCAAATAGAGCGTGGCTATGACGTTCACACACATCATCACACTATGATGTTCTAGGTGGCATGAACTGCGAAACAATTTCCACATTGTCTTAACTGCGTACCAAAACTCGTAACTCAGATATTCATTTCTATGATCATATCGTAGACAGTTTATCCTCTCGTTACGACGAACTTCAATCCGAAACAGAATTGAACTTTTCAATATTTCAGACTTGTGATTCATTAAGTAAATACTCTTGTATCTACTCAAATCGTCATTGAAGTAAGAACATAATGATATCCACTGCGTGCCTCAGCACCCATTGGACTGCATACATCAAAATGTATCACCTCCAACAAGTTACTATCTTGTTTCATCTCAATGAAAACAAGGCCTTGCTCATGTGGTATGATTTGCATGTCACTAGTGATTCAAAATCAAGTGAGTATAAAGATCCATCAGCATGGAGCCTCTTCATGCAATTTATACCAACATGACTCAAGCGGCAGTGCCACAAGTAAGTGGTACTATCATCATTACCTCGTATCTTTTGGCACCAATATCATGAACATGTGTAACACTACGATCGAGATTCAATAAACCATTGAAGGTGATTATTCAAGCAAATAGAGTAACCATTATTCTCTTTAAATGAATAATCGTATTGCAATAAACACGATCCAATCATGTTCATGCTTAACGCAAGCACCAAATAACAATTATTTAGGTTTAACACCAATCCCGATGGTAGAGGGAGTGTGCGACGTTTGATCATATCAACCTTGGAAACACTTCCAACACGTATCGTCACCTCGCCTTTAGCTAGTCTCCGTTTATGTCGTAGCTTTCATTTCGTGTTACTAATCACTTAGCAACCGAACCGGTATCCAATACCCTCGTGCTACTAGGAGTACTAGTAAAGTACACATCAACATCATGTATATCAAATATACTTCTTTCGACTTTTGCCAGCCTTCTTATCTACCAAGTATCTAGAGTTGCTCCGCCTCAGTGACCGTTCCCCTCATAACGGAAGCACTTAGTCCCGGGCTTGGATTTAATCTGGGGTCTCTTCATTAGTGCAGCAACTGCTTTGTCGTTTCATGAAGTATCCCTTCTAGCCCTTGCCTTTATCGAAACTTAGTGGTTTTACTAACCATCAACTATTGATGCTCCTTCTTGATTTCTACTTTCGCAGTGTCAAACATCGCGAATCTCTCAAGGATCATTGTATTTATCCTTGATATGTTATAGTTCATCACGAAGCTCTCACAGCTTGGTGGCAGTGACTTTGGAGAACCATCACTATCTTATCTGGAAGATCAACTCCCACTTGATTCAAGCGATTGTCGTACTCAGATAATCTGAGCACACGCTCAACGATTGAGATTTTCTCCTTTACTTCGTGGACAAAGAATCTTGTCGGAGGTCTCATACCTCTTAACAAGGGCACAAGCATGAAATCACAATTTCATCTCTTTAGAACATCTCTTATGTTCCGTGACATTTCAAAACGTCTTCGGCGCCTTGCTTCTAAGCCATTAAGTATTTTGTACTAAACTATCGTGTAGTCATCAGAAACGTGTATGTCGGATGTTCACAACATCTACAGACGACGCTCGAGGTGCAGCACACCGAGTGGTGCATTAAGGACATAAGCCTTTTGCGCAGCAACGAGGACAATCCTCGGCTTTACAGACTCAGTCTGCAAAGTTTCCAAATATCAACTTTCAACTAAATTTTCTCTAGGAACATATAAAAACAGTAGAGCTATAGCGCAATCTACATCGTAATTCGCAAAGACCATTAGACTATGTTCATGACAATTAGTTCAATTAATCATATTACTTAAGAACTCCCACTCAAAAAGTACATCTCTCTAGTCATTTGAGTGGTACATGATCCAAATCCACTATCTCAAGTCCGATCATCACGTGAGTCGAGAATAGTTGCAGTGGTAAGCATCTCTATGCTAATCATATCAACTATACGATTCATGCTCGACCTTTCGATCTCATGTGTTCCGAGGCCATGTCTGCACATGCTAGGCTCGTCAAGCTTAACCCGAGTGTTCCGCGTGTGCAACTGTTTTGCACCCGTTGTATGTGAACGTTGAGTCTATCACACCCGATCATCACGTGGTGTCTCGAAACGAAGAACTGTCGCAACGGTGCACAGTCGGGGAGAACACAATTTCGTCTTGAAATTTTAGTGAGAGATCACCTCATAATGCTACCGTCGTTCTAAGCAAGATAAGGTGCATAAAGGATTAACATCACATGCAATTCATAAGTGACATGATATGGCCATCATCATGTGCTTCTTGATCTCCATCACCAAAGCACCGGCACGATCTTCTTGTCACCGGCGTCACACCATGATCTCCATCATCATGATCTCCATCAACGTGTCCCCATCGGGGTTCTTGTGCTACTCATGCTATTACTACTAAAGCTACGTCCTAGCAATATAGTAAACGCATCTGCAAGCACAAATGTTAGTTTAAAGACAACCCTATGGCTCCTGCCGGTTGCCGTACCATCGACGTGCAAGTCGATATTAACTATTACAACATGATCATCTCATACATCCAATATATCACATCACATCGTTGGCCATATCACATCACAAGCATACCCTGCAAAAACAAGTTAGACGTCCTCTAATTGTTGTTGCATGTTTTACGTGGTGACCATGGGTATCTAGTAGGATTGCATCTTACTTACGCAAGGAGATGTATGAATTGCTATTTAACCTCATCCAAGGACCTCCTCGGTCAAATCCGATTCAACTAAAGTTGGAGAAACCGACACCCGCTAGTCATCTTTGAGCAACGGAGTTACTCGTAGCGATGAAACCAGTCTCTCGTAAGCGTACGAGTAATGTCGGTCCGAGCCGCTTCGATCCAACAATGCCGCGGAAATAAGAAAAGACTAAGGAGGGCAGCAAAACGCACATCACCGCCCACAAAAACTTTTGTGTTCTACTCGAGAAGACATCTACGCATGAACCTAGCTCATGATGCAACTGTTGGGGAACGTCGCATGGGAAACAAAAAAATTCCTACGCGCACGAAGACCTATCATGGTGATGTCCATCTACGAGAGGGGATTTCCGACCTACGTACCCTTGTAGATCGCACAGCAGAAGCGTTAACAAACGCGGTTGATGTAGTGGAACGTCCTCACGTCCCTCGATCCGCCCCGCGAACCGTCCCACGAACCGTCTCGCGATCCGTCCCACGATCCGCTCCGATCTAGTGCCGAACGGACGGCGCCTCCGCGTTCAGCACACGTACAGCTCGACGATGATCTTGGCCTTCTTGATCCAGCAAGAGAGACGGAGAGGTAGATGAGTTCTCCGGCAGCGTGACGACGCTCCGGAGGTTGGTGGTAATCTAATCTCAACAGGGCTCTGCCTGAGCTCCGCAGAAACGCGATCTAGAGGAAAAACCGTGGAGGTATGTGGTCGGGCTGCCGTGGCAAAAGTTGTCTCAAATCAGCCCTAATACCTCAGTATATATAGGAGGGAGGGGGAGGCAAGAGGCAGCCTCAAACCCTCAAGGTTTGGCCGAAATTCGAGGTGGAGGAGTCCTACTCCAATCCTACTTGGAGTAGGATTCCACCTTCCCACTTGGAAACTCTTTCCACCTTGTGTTTTTTCCTTCTCAAACCTTATGGGCCTTCGTGGGAACTTATTCCAGCCCACTAGGGGCTGGTTTATCTCTTCCCATAGCCCATGAGACCCCTTGGGGCGTGACACCCCTCCTGATGGTCCCCGGCACCCCTCCCGGCACTCCCAGTACACTACCGATGAGCCCGAAACTTTTCCGGTAATGCATGAAAACCTTCCGGTAACCAAATGAGGTCATCCTATATATCAATCTTCGTTTCCGGACCATTCCGGAAACCCTCGTGACGTCCGTGATCCCATCCGGGACTCCGAACAACATTCGGTTGTTGTAAATATGCCCTAGAGGCAATAATAAAATGGTTATTATCATATTTCCTTGTTCATGATAATCGTCTATCTTTCATGCTATAATTGTATTAATAGGAAACAGTAATACATGTGTGAATGAATAGATCACAATGTGTCCCTAGCAAGCCTCTAGTTGGCTAGCTCATTAGTCAATAGATGATCATGGTTTCCTGATCATGGGCATTAGATGTCATTGATAACGGGATCACATCATTGGGAGAATGATGTGATGGACAAGACCCAATCCTAAGCCTAGCACTAGATCGTATTGTTCGTATGCTAATGCTTTTCTAATGTCAAGTATCTTTTCCTTCGACCGTGAGATTGTGCAACTCCCGGATACCGTACGAGTGCTTTGGGTGTATCAAACGTCACAACGTAACTGGGTAACTATAAAGGTGCACTACGGGTACCTCCGAAAGTGTCTGTTGGGTTGGCACGAATCGAGATCGGGATTTGTCACTCCGTGTGACGGAGAGGTATCTCTGGGCCCACTCGGTAGAACATCATCATGAGCTCAATGTGACTAAGGAGTTAGTCACACGATGACGTGCTACGGAACGAGTAAAGAGACTTACCGGTAATGAGATTGAACAAGGTATATGTATACCGACGATCGAATCTCGGGCAAGTTCTATACCGACAGACAAAGGGAATCGTATACGGGATTGATTGAATCCTTGACATCGTGGTTCATCCGATAAGATCATCATGGAGCTAGTAGGAGCCACCATGGGTATCCAGACCCCGCTGATGGTTATTGGCCAGAGAGGTGTCTCGGTCATGTCTGCCTGTCTCCCGAACCCATAGGGTCTACACACTTAAGGTTCGATGACGCTAGGGTTATAGGGAATTGTTGTACGAGGTTACCGAAAGTTGTTCGGAGTCCCGCATGAGATCCCGGACGTCACGAGGAGCTCCGGAATGGTCCGGAGGTAAAGATTGATATATAGGACGGATGGTTTTGGACACCGGAAGTGTTTCGGGCGTCACCGGTAACGTACCGGGACCAACGGGACCACCGGAGGTGGTCCCGGGGGACCACCGAAGGGGGGCAACTACCCCGGGAGGCTAGATGGGCTAAGTGGGGAAGGTAACCAGCCCCTAAGTGGGCTGGTGCGCCCCCCACCCAGCCCATGCGCACCAGAGAAAAGGGGGAAGGGGGAACCCTAGCATAGGTGGGCCTAAGGCCCACCAGAGGGGTGCGCCACCCCTCCTCCCTGCCCTGGCCGCCGCCCCCTCTCCCATCTGGGGCTGCCGCACCCCTTGGGGGTGGGAACCCTAAGGGCTGCGCCCCCTCCCTCTCCCCCTATATATATAGATGAGGGTTCGGGGCTGTTTGACACACCGTTTCATCTCTCTCTCTCTCGGCGCAGCCCTGCTCCTCTCCCTCCTCCTCTCTGCCGGCGCTTGGCGAAGCCCTGCCGGGAGACCTCGTCTCTCCACCGACACCACGCCGTCGTGTTGCTGTACTTCTTCCCCAACCTCTCCCTCCTCCTTGCTGGATCAAGGTGCGGGAGACGTCACCGGGCTGCACGTGTGTTGAACGCGGAGGTGCCGTTGTTCGGCACTAGATCGGAATCGCTGCGAGTACGACTCCATCAACCGCGTTCTAGCAACGCTTGCTCTTAGCGATCTTCAAAGGTACGAAGATGCTCTTAACCCTCTCTCGTTGCTGGTCTCTCCATAATAAGATCTGAACATGCGTAGGAAATTTTTTGAATTTATGCTACGTTACCCTACAGTGGCATCCGAGCCAGGTTTTCTATGCGTAGATTCTATGCACGAGTAGAACACAAAAGTTGTGGGCGATGGTTTGCCAATTTTCTTGCCGTTACTAGTCTTATTCTTTTCCGGCGGTATTGTGGGATGAAGCGGCCCGGACCGACCTTACACGTACGCTTACGTGAGACTCGTTCCACCGACACACATGCACATCGTGCATAAAGGTGGCTAGCGGGTGTGTGTCTCTCCCACTCTAGTCGGATTGGATTTGATGAAAAGGGTCCTTATGAAGGGTAAATAGCTTTGGCATATCATCGCTGTGGCTGTCACGTAGGTAAGAAGGCGTTCTTGCTAGAAACCCAAATCAGCCACGTAAAACTTGCAACAACAATTAGAGGACATCTAACTTGTTTTTGCAGGGTTTGACATGTGATGTGATATGGCCAAAGTTGTGATGTTGCATGTATGATGTATGAGATGATCATGTTATTGTAATAGGTTTCACGACTTGCATGTCGATGAGTATGACAACCGGCAGGAGCCATAGGAGTTGTCTTAATTTATTGTATGAGATGCAACGCCATGTGCTTACTATTTTACTTCATTGCTAACGGTTAGCCATAGTAGTAGTGATAGTAGTAGTTGGCGTGACGACTTCACGGAGACACGATGATGGAGATCATGATGATGGAGATCATGGTGTCACGCCGGTGACGATGATGATCATGCGATGCCTGAAGATGGAGATCGAAAGAGCAAAGATGATAATGGCCATATCATGTCACTGTATGATTGCATTGTGATGTTTATCATGTTTTACATCTTATTGCTTAAAACGACGGTAGTGTAATAAGATGATCCCTCTTAAAATTTCGAGAACGTATTCCCCTAAGTGTGCACCGTTGCGAAGGTTCGTTGTCTCGAAGCACCACGTGATGATCGGGTGTGATAGATTCTAACGTTCGCATACAATGGGTGTAAGCCAGATTTACACACGCGAAACACCTAGGTTGACTCGACGAGCTTAGCATGTACATACATGACCTCGAATACAAGAGACCGAAAGGTCGAACATGAGTCGTATGGTTGAATACGATCAGCATGAAGTTGCTCACCATGGTGACTAGTCCGTCTCACGTGATGATCGGACACGGGATAGTCAACATGGATCATGTATCACTTAGATGACTAGAGGGATGTCGATTTAAGTGGGAGTTCATACTTAATTTAATTAAATGAACTTAGTCTAAAAGTTGTCTTTACAAATATTGTAGATGTCCAACGTCAACCTCAACTTCAACGCATTCCTAGAGAAAAACAAGCTGAAAGATGATGGTAGCAACTATGCGGACTGGGTTCGCAACCTGAAGCTCATCCTTGAAGCAAGTAAAAAGACTTATGTCCTTAATGCGCCGCTAGGTGACCCTCCCGCTCCCGTAGCAGCCCAGGACATTCTAAACGTCTGGCAAGCGCGGAGTGATGACTACTCTCTGGTCAGGTGTGGCATGTTATACAGTTTAGAAACGGGGCTCCAAAGACGTTTTGAGCAACACGGGGCATATGAGATGTTCCAAGAGCTGAAGCTAGTTCTTCAAGCTCATGCCCGTGTCGAGAGATATGAAGTCTCCGACAAGTTCTTCAGCTGTAAGATGAAGGAGAACAGTTCTGTCAGTGAGCACATACTCAAAATGTCTGGGTTACACGGTCGTCTGACTTCACTTGGAGTCGAACTTCCGGATGATGCTATCATTGACAGAATCCTCCAGTCTCTCCCACCAAGCTACAAAGGCTTTGTGCTTAACTACAACATGCAAGGGATGGAGAAAACCATTCCCGAGTTGTACTCGATGCTCAAGTCTGCAGAAGTAGAAATCAAGAAGGAGCATCAAGTGTTGATGGTCAACAAGACCACTAGTTTCAAGAAAGGCAGGGGTAAGAAGAACTTCAAGAAAGACGGCAAAGCTGTTGCCGTGCCCGGTAAGCCAAATGTCGGGAAGAAGAAAAAGAACGGACCCAAGCCTGAGACCGAGTGCTTCTATTGCAAGGGAAAGGGTCACTGGAAGCGGAACTGGCCCAAATACTTAGCGGACAAGAAGGCCGGCAACGTTAAAGGTATATTTGATATACATGTTATTGATGTGTACCTTACCAGCGCTCGCAGTAGCTCCTGGGTATTTGATACCGGTGCTGTTGCTCACATTTGCAACTCAAAGCAGGAACTGCGGAATAAGCGGAGACTGGCCAAGGACGAGGTGACGATGCGCGTCGGGAATGGTTCAAAGGTCGATGTGATCGCCGTCGGCACGCTACCTCTACATCTACCGTCGGGATTAGTTTTAAACCTTAATAATTGTTATTTAGTACCAGCTTTAAGCATGAACATTGTATCAGGGTCTTGCTTAATGCGAGACGGCTACTCATTTAAGTCAGAGAATAATGGTTGTTCTATTTATATGAGTGATATGTTTTATGGTCATGCTCCGCTGGTGAATGGTTTATTCTTGATGAATCTCGATCGTGATGTTACACATATTCATACCGTGAGTACCAAAAGATGCAAAGTTGATAATGATAGTCCCACATACTTGTGGCACTGCCGCCTTGGTCATATCGGCGTTAAACGCATGAAGAAGCTCCACACTGAGGGACTATTAGAGTCTCTTGACTTTGAATCATTTGACACATGCGAACCGTGCCTCATGGGCAAGATGACTAAGACTCCATTCTCAGGAATAATGGAGAGAGCAACCGACTTATTGGAAATAATACATACTGATGTGTGTGGTCCAATGAACGTTGAAGCTCGCAGTGGTTATCGTTATGTTCTCACTCTCACCGATGATTTGAGTAGGTATGGGTATATCTACTTGATGAAGCACAAATCTGAGACGTTTGAAAAGTTCAAGGAATTTTAGAGTGAGGTTGAGAATCAACGTGACAGAAAAATTAAATGTCTACGATCCGATCGTGGAGGAGAATATTTGAGTCACGAGTTTGGCACACACCTAAGGAAGTGTGGAATCGTTTCACAACTGACGCCGCCTGGCACACCGCAGCGCAACGGAGTGTCTGAACGTCGTGATCGCACTTTATTAGATATGGTACGATCTATGATGTCTCTCACCGACTTACCGCTATCATTTTGGGGATACGCATTAGAAACTGCAGCATTCACTTTAAATAGGGCACCGTCTAAATCCGTTGAGACGACACCGCATGAACTATGGTTTGGCAAGAAACCTAAGTTGTCGTTTCTTAAAGTTTGGGGCTGCGATGCTTATGTGAAGAAACTTCAACCAGAAAAGCTCGAACCCAAAGCGGAGAAATGCGTATTCATAGGATACCCTAAGGAAACTACTGGGTATACCTTCTATCTTAGATCCGAAGGTAAAACCTTTGTTGCCAAGAACGGATCCTTTCTAGAGAAAGAGTTTCTCTCGAAAGAAGTAAGTGGGAGGAAGGTAGAACTTGATGAGGTAATTACACCCCCTCTCGAACAGGAAAGTAGCGCAGCGCAAGAAGTTGTTCCTGTGGTGCCTACACCGACTGAAGAGGAAGTTAATGATGATGATTATGAAGCTTCGGATCAAGTTACTACTGAACCGCGAAGGTCCACAAGGGTACGCTCCGCACCAGAGTGGTACGGCAACCCTGTGATGGAAATCATGTTGTTAGACAATGGTGAACCTTTGAACTATGAAGAAGCGATGGCGGGCCCAGATTCCAACAAATGGCTTGAGGCCATGAAATCCGAGATAGGATCCATGTATGAGAACAAAGTATGGACTTTGGTGGACTTGCCCGATGACCGGCGAGCCATAGAAAATAAATGGATCTTCAAGAAGAAGACTGATGCAAACAGTAATGTAACCGTTTACAAAGCTCGACTTGTCGCAAAGGGTTTTCGACAAATTCAAGGAGTTGACTACGAAGAGACTTTCTCTCCCGTAGCGAAGCTGAAATCAGTCCGAATCATGTTAGCAATTGCCGCCTTTTATGATTATGAAATTTGGCAAATGGACGTCAAAACAGCGTTCCTTAACGGGAACCATAAGGAAGAGTTGTATATGATGCAACCAGAAGGTTTTGTCGACCCTAAGGGTGCTAACAAAGTGTGCAAGCTCCAGCGCTCCATCTATGGGCTGGTGCAAGCATCTCGGAGTTGGAACATTCGCTTTAATGAGGTGATTAAAGCGTTTGGGTTCATACAGGTTTATGGAGAAGCCTGTCTGTACAAGAAAGTGAGTGGGAGCTCTGTAGCTTTCCTCGTACTATATGTGGATGACATATTATTGATGGGGAATGATATAGAAATGTTGGAGAGCATAAAGGCCTATTTGAACAAGAGTTTTTCAATGAAGGACCTTGGAGAAGCTGCATACATATTAGGCATCAAGATCTATAGAGATAGATCGAGACGCCTCATAGGTCTTGCGCAAAGTACATACCTTGACAAGATATTGAAGAAGTACAATATGGAAAACTCAAAGAAAGGGTTCTTGCCAGTTTTGCAAGGTATGAGATTGAGTAAGACTTAGTCGCCGACCACGGCAGCAGATAGAGAGAAGATGAGTTATGTCCCCTACGATTTAGCCGTGGGCTCTCTAATGTATGCCATGTTGTGTACCAGACCTGATATAAACCTTGCCATAAGCTTGGTAGGGAGGTACCAAAGTAATCCCGGTGCGGAACACTGGACAACGGTCAAGAATATCCTTAAGTACCTGAAAAGGACTAAGGAAATGTTTCTCGTTTA
Organism: Hordeum vulgare subsp. vulgare; assembly: GCF_904849725.1. Lineage (NCBI taxonomy): Eukaryota > Viridiplantae > Streptophyta > Magnoliopsida > Poales > Poaceae > Hordeum > Hordeum vulgare. The sequence goes on from NC_058523.1 coordinate 410,650,241, forward strand.
TGGAGGTGACGAAGAGCTCGTCGTAAAGGGTTACGTCGACGCTAGCTTCGACACAGATCCGGATGACTCTAAGTCATAGACCGGATACGTGTATGTGTTGAATGGTGGGGCAGTGAGCTGGTGCAGCAGCAAGCAAGAAGTCGTGGCAGCATCTACATGTGAAGCAGAGTACATAGCTGCTTCAGAAGCGGCTCATGAAGGAATTTGGATGAAGGAGCTCATCACCGACCTTGGAGTGGTTCCAAGCGCGTCGGGTCCTATGACACTCTTCTGTGATAACACTGGAGCCATTGCCATAGCCAAGGAGCCCAGGTTTCACCGGAAGACGAAGCACATCAAGCGCCGCTACAACTCCATCCAGGACCATGTCCAGAGTGGAGTGATAGATATTTGTAAAGTACACACGGATCCGAATATGGCAGACCCGTTGACTAAACCTCTTCCACGAGCAAAACATGATCAGCACCATAATGCTATGGGTGTTCGATACATCACAATGTAACTAGATTATTGACTCTAGTGCAAGTGGGGGACTGTTGGAAATATGCCCTAGAGGCAATAATAAAATGGTTATTATCATATTTCCTTGTTCATGATAATCGTCTATCGTTCATGCTATAATTGTATTAATAGGAAACAGTAATACATATGTGAATGAATAGATCACAATGTGTCCCTAGCAAGCCTCTAGTTGGCTAGCTCGTTAGTCAATAGATGATCATGGTTTCCTGATCATGGGCATTAGATGTCATTGATAACGGGATCACATCATTGGGAGAATGATGTGATGGACAAGACCCAATCCTAAGCCTAGCACTAGATCGTATTGTTCGTATGCTAATGCTTTTCTAATGTCAAGTATCTTTTCCTTCGACCGTGAGATTGTGCAACTCCCGGATACCGTAGGAGTGCTTTGGGTGTATCAAACGTCACAACGTAACTGGGTGACTATAAAGGTGCACTACGGGTACCTCCGAAAGTGTCTGTTGGGTTGGCACGAATCGAGATCGGGATTTGTCACTCCGTGTGACGAAGAGGTATCTCTGGGCCCACTCGGTAGAACATCATCATGAGCTCAATGTGACTAAGGAGTTAGTCACACGATGACGTGCTACGGAACGAGTAAAGAGACTTACCGGTAACGAGATTGAACAAGGTATAGGTATACCGACGATCGAATCTCGGGCAAGTTCTATACCGACACACAAAGGGAATCGTATACGGGATTGATTGAATCCTTGACATCGTGGTTCATCCGATAAGATCATCATGGAGCTAGTAGGAGCCACCATGGGTATCCAGACCCCGCTGATGGTTATTGGCCATAGAGGTGTCTCGATCATGTCTGCCTGTCTCCCGAACCCGTAGGGTCTACACACTTAAGGTTCGATGACGCTAGGGTTATAGGGAATTGTTGTACGAGGTTACCGAAAGTTGTTCGGAGTCCCGGATGAGATCCCGGACGTCACGAGGAGCTCCGGAATGGTCCGGAGGTAAAGATTGATATATAGGACGGATGGTTTTGGACACCGGAAGTGTTTCGGGTGTCACCGGTAACGTACCGGGACCACCGGAGGTGGTCCCGGGGGACCACCGAAGGGGGGCAACGACCCCGGGAGGCTAGATGGGCTAAGTGGGGAAGGGAACCAGCCCCTAAGTGGGCTGGTGCGCCCCCCACCCAGCCCATGCGCACCAGAGAAAAGGGGGAAGGGGGAACCCTAGCATAGGTGGGCCTAAGGCCCACCAGAGGGGTGCGCCACCCCTCCTCCCTGCCCTGGCCGCCGCCCCCTCTCCCATATGGGGCTGCCGCACCCCTTGGGGTGGGAACCCTAAGGGCTGCGCCCCCTCCCTCTCCCCCTATATATATAGATGAGGGTTCGGGGCTGTTTGACACACCGTTTCATCTCTCTCTCTCTCGGCGCAGCCCTGCTCCTCTCCCTCCTCCTCTCTGCCGGCGCTTGGCGAAGCCCTGCCGGGAGACCTCGTCTCTCCACCGACACCACGCCGTCGTGTTGCTGTACTTCTTCCCCAACCTCTCCCTCCTCCTTGCTGGATCAAGGTGCGGGAGACGTCACCGGGCTGCACGTGTGTTGAACGCGGAGGTGCCGTTGTTCGGCACTAGATCGGAATCGTTGCGAGTACGACTCCATCAACCGCGTTCTAGCAACGCTTCCGCTTAGCGATCTTCAAAGGTACGAAGATGCTCTTACCCCTCTCTCGTTGCTGGTCTCTCCATAGGAAGATCTGAACATGCGTAGGAAATTTTTTGAATTTATGCTACGTTACCCTACATCGGTAACCAACCATATAACTCAAATACGCATAAAACAACGTCGAACCTTAAGTGTGCACACCCTGCGGGTTCGAGAACTATGTAGACATGACCCGAGAGACCCCTTGGTCAATATCGAATAGCGGGACCTGGATGTCCATATTGGATCCTACATATTCTCCGAAGATCTTATCGGTTGAACCTCAGTGTCAAGGATTCATATAATCCCGTATGTCATTCCCTTTGTCCTTCGGTATGTTACTTGCCCGAGATTCGATCGTCAGTATCCGCATACCTATTTCAATCTCGTTTACCGGCAAGTCTCTTTACTCATTCCGTAATACAAGATCCCGCAACTTACACTAAGTCACATTGCTTGCAAGGCTTGTGTGTGATGTTGTATTACCGAGTGGGCCCCGAGATACCTCTCCGTCACACGGAGTGACAAATCCCAGTCTCGATCCATACTAACTCAACAAACACCTTCGGAGATACCTGTAGAGCATCTTTATAGTCACCCAGTTACGTTGCGACGTTTGATACACACAAAACATTCCTCCGGTGTCAGTGAGTTATATGATCTCATGGTCACAGGAACAAATACTTGACACGCAGAAAACAGTAGCAACAAAATGACACGATCAATATGCTACGTCTATTAGTTTGGGTCTAGTCCATCACATGATTCTCCTAATGATGTGATCCCGTTATCAAGTAACAACACTTGCCTATGGCCAGGAAACCTTGACCATCTTTGATCAACGAGCTAGTCAACTAGAGGCTTACTAGGGACAGTGTTTTGTCTATGTATCCACACAAGTATTGTGTTTCCAATCAATACAATTATAGCATGGATAATAAACGATTATCATGAACAAAGAAATATAATAATAACTAATTATTATTGCCTCTAGGGCACATTTCCAACAGAATATTAGGTTCAACTTCAATTTGTTCAGGAGGTATAGGTGTTCTAGCACAACTCTTACGAACCACACTTGAAGCTTTAGCATGTTCCTTTATTTTAACAGGAAATGGTGGTTTATCAATATAAGCACTAGGAATAACAGGGTCAACATTATAAATAATAGTTTCTTCTTCAACTTTAATAGGTTCAACTACTTTAACTTCAATGCGGGGATGATATTCAAACCACTTATCCTTGGGGAGATCAACATGAGTAGCAAAATATTCACAGAATGAAGCTACTACCTCCGAGTCAAGTCCATATTTAGTGCTAAAATCACGAAAAGCATCGGTGCCTATAAAGGATTTCACACAATCAAACTTAAGGCTTATACCTGACTCATTACCTTCGTCGAGTTCCCAATCTTCATAGTTGCGTTTAAACCTTTCCAATAAGTCCCATTTTAATTCCATATCTTTCTTCATAAAGGAACCAACACAAGAAGTATCGAGCATGGATTGATCATTACAAGAGAGCCGACCATAAAAATTCTGAATAATAATTTCTCTCGGGAGCTCATGATTGGGGCATGAATATATCATTGACTTAAGCCTCCCCCAAGCTTGAGCGATTCTTTCTCCTTCACGAGGCCACAAATTATAAATATAATTCCGATCACGATGAATCAGATGCATAGGATAAAACTTCTGATGAAATTCCAATTTCAATTGGTTGTAGTTCCATGATCCAATATCATCACATAGCTTATACCACGTCGATGCTCCCTCCTTCAAAGATAAAGGAAAGACCTTCTTCTTGACATCATCCTCGGGCAGACCTGCAATCTTAAATAATCCACAAACTTCATCCACATATATTAGATGCAAATCACGATGTAGTGTTCCATCTCCTCCATAAGGATTACCTAGCAGTTTTTTTATCATACCCGAAGGGATTTCATAATAAATATTTTCAGTAGGTGCGAAAGTTTGAGGAGCATCTCTTTGTGCTTCTGGTCAGGGTGAATATACCCCGAACAAGCCCCTCAAAGGAAGATTTTCCATAGTGACAAGTGACAGTAAATTTCAGCACAATATATAATTTTTTACTTACCAAGTTCCACTCACCAAAGGCGCTTCACTCCCCGACAACGGTGCCGGAAAATAGTCTTGATGACCCACAAGTGTAGGGGATATATCATAGTCCTTTCGATAAGTAAGAGTGTCGAACCCAACGAGGAGCAGAAGGAAATGACAAGCGTTTTTCAGTAAGGTAATCTCTGCAAGCACTCAAATTATCGGTAATAGATAGTTTTGTCATAAAGTAATTCGTAACAGGTAGCGACTAACAAAGGTGAAGCAAAGTGGCCCAATCCTTTTTGTATCAAAGTACAAGCCTCGAAAAACTCTTATATGAAGCAAAGTGCTCCCGAGGACACATGGGAATTTCTGTCAAGCTAGTTTTCATCATGCTCATATGATTCGCGTTCGTTACTTTGATAATTTGGTATGTGGGTGGACCGGTGCTTGGGTGCTGCCCTTACTTGTACAAAAAAGCCCACTTATGATTAACCTCTCTCGCAAGCATCCGCAACTACGAAAGAAGAATTAAGATAAATCTAACCATAGCATGAAACATATGGATCCAAATGTAACAACCAAGATGCAGTCCTTTCCGATCTGGGGGTCGAGGCCCCGAATAGGAAAGAAGCGCATCTAAGAGTTTCGCAAGCAGGTAACACAGCACAAATAATAATAAAAGTAGACAATCCGGGATTCAATTGTCTTCTCATTAATAACTCAGAGTACATCACAGATACAATCAAGGTAGTTCTGCTATGGACTACAAAACATAGAAATGCTATGCTACCCTGCCTGCAGGCCCACGATCACGACCACGCCTCAATCCTTTGGATAGTTCACGTAGAGGCGGTCTGTCTCCTCGTCGTACTGCCATGCCAGCTGGGTGCCGTCGGGATCATCTGTCTCTGGGGTACCTGTACCTGTTGGGTGTTTCGGAGGAACCCGTGAGCCACGGGGACTCAGCAATCTAAGACCTTGGTGCCAGAACTAGTCATGTTATTAGGTAGGGTAAGGGTGAAGTGTATAAGGTTGCAGCATCCTAAGCTTGATTTAGTGGCTATCTTACGTAAAGCAATTATGAAGGTGGTCTACACTAGCGGTCATGATTACTTGATCACTAAGTGATCCTGAACACCTACCTACGGCATTCATAACCCCACCGTGTTCCCGATCGAAGAGAGATCTTCGAGGGGACAGTCATGGTTACGCACACAGTTGGCAATTTTATTAGCTTATGTTTGAGTTATCTAATACCGGATGTTAACAAAATATTCCAAGTTGCCACATAACCGCGGGCACGTCTTTCCGAAAGATTAAACCCTGCAGGGGTGCTCCAACTAGTCCATCACAAACGTACACAGGCCGCAAAGGCATCCTCTATCACGAATCTCGTGATCTTGTCGGATTCCTTAGAGGAAAAACCTCAACTCTGGGGGAAACCAAAGCTTCATTGGGATTCCTATACGCAAGATATACCGCTAAGGTAAGGCAAGGCTAGAAGGACCTCCCGTCGTGTCGACGACCCTGATAAGAGCCGTGTATCTCAGTCTCAGGACACGACGGATGAGCTAGACGTCGGGATGGCTAAACCTCTGGCTGACTAGTGGGGCCCCGGACATCGCTCAGGTGGGACCAACACTCATGAGGAGCACTGGCCCGGGTTGTTGATTAAATTCCTCGGGGTAGCTATTCCCTATGCAGATTATTATGTGATTAGCAGATTAAAACCAATGTTGGGTCCTGCCGGATAAGCCTTAGCGCTACGCGATTTATTGAGGGGGTTGTTGGGGAACGTCGCATGGGAAACAAATATTTTCCTACGCGCACGAAGACCTATCATGGTGATGTCCATCTACGAGAGGGGATGAGTGATCTACGTACCCTTGTAGATCGTACAGCAGAATCGTTAGTGAACGCGGTTGATGTAGTGGAACGTCCTCACGTCCCTCGATCCGCCCCGCGAACAATCCCGCGATCAGTCCCACGATCTAGTACCGAACGGACGGCACCTCCGCGTTCAGCACACGTACAACTCGACGATGATCTCGGCCTTCTTGATCCAGCAAGAGAGACGGAGAGGTAGAAGAGTTCTCCGGCAGCGTGACGGCACTCCGGAGGTTGGTGATGACCTTGTCTCAGCAGGGCTCCGCCCGAGCTCCGCAGAAACGCGATCTAGAGGAAAAACCGTGGAGGTATGTGGTCGGGCTGCCGTGGAAAAGTCGTCTCAAATCAGCCCCAAAACCTCCGTATATATAGGTGGGAGGGAGGGGACCTTGCCTTGGGGCTCAAGGAGCCCCAAGGGGGAGGACTCCCCCCCCCCCAAACCGAGTTGGACTTGGTTTGGTGGGTGGGAGTCCTTCCCTTCCTTCCCACCTCCCCTTTTTTTTTCTTTCTCTTCGATTTTTATCTCTATGGCGCATAGGACCCTTTTGGGCTGTCCCACCAGCCCACTAAGGGCTGGTGTGCCACCCTTATGGCCTATGGGCTTCCCCAGGGTGGGTTGCCCCCCCCCCGGTGAACTCCCGGAACCCATTCGTCATTTCCGGTACATTCCCGGTAACTCCGAAAAACCTTCCGGTAATCAAATGAGGTCATCCTATATATCAATCTTCATTTCCGGACTATTCTGGAAACCCTCCTGACGTCCGTGATCTCATCCGGGACTCTGAACAACATTCGGTAACCAACCATATAACTCAAATACGCATAAAACAACGTCGAACCTTAAGTGTGCAGACCCTGCGGGTTCGAGAACTATGTAGACATGACCCGAGAGACTCCTCGGTCAATATCCAATAGCGGGACCTGGATGCCCATATTGGATCCTACATATTCTACGAAGATCTTATCGTTTGAACCTCAGTGCCAAGGATTCATATAATCCTGTACGTCATTCCCTTTGTCCTTCGGTATGTTACTTGCCCGAGATTCTATTGTCAGTATCCGTATACCTATTTCAATCTCGTTTACCGGCAAGTCTCTTTACTCGTTGCGTAATACAAGATCCCGCAACTTACACTAAGTTACAATGCTTGCAAGGCTTGTGTGTGATGTTGTATTACCGAGTGGGCCCCGAGATACCTCTCCGTCACACGGAGTGACAAATCCCAGTCTTGATCCATACTAACTCAACTAACACCTTTGGAGATACCTGTAGAGCATCTTTATAGTCACCCAGTTACGTTGCGACGTTTGATACACACAAAGCATTCCTCCAGTGTCAGTGAGTTATATGATCTCATGGTCATAGGAATAAATACTTGACATGCAGAAAACAGTAGCAACAAAATGACACGATCAACATGCTACGTCTATTAGTTTGGGTCTAGTCCATCACGTGATTCTCCTAATGACGTGATCCAGTTATCAAGCAACAACACTTTGTTCATAATCAGAAGACACTGACTATCTTTGATCAACTGGCTAGCCAACTAGAGGCTTGCTAGGGACGGTGTTTTGTCTATGTATCCACACATGTAAATGAGTCTTCATTCAATACAATTATAGCATGGATAATAAACGATTATCTTGATATAGGAATTATAATAATAACTATATTTATTATTGCCTCTAGGGCATAATTCCAACAGTCTCCCACTTGCACTAGAGTCAATAATCTAGCCCTCACATCATCATGTGAATTACATTGTAATAAATCAAACACCCATACAGTTCTGGTGTTGATCATGTTTTGGCCGTGGAAGAGGTTTAGTCAGCGGGTCTGCTACATTCAGATCCGTGTGCACTTTGCATATATTCACGTCCTCTCCGTCGACGTAGTCGCGGATGAGGTTGAAGCGTCGTTTGATGTGTCTAGTCTTCTTGTGAAACCGCGGTTCCTTTGCTAAGGCAATGGCACCCGTGTTGTCACAGAACAAGGTTATTGGATTCAGTGCGCTTGGCACCACTCCAAGATCCGTCATGAACTGCTTTATCTAGACACCCTCCTTAGCTGCCTCCGAGGCAGCCATGTACTCCGCTTCACATGTAGAATCTGCTACGACGCTTTGCTTGGAACTGCACCAGCTTACTGCACCCCCATTAAGAATAAATACGTATCCGGTTTGCGACTTAGAGTCGTCCGGGTCTGTGTCAAAGCTTGCATCGATGTAACCTTTTATGGCGAGCTATTCGTCACCTCCATACACGAGAAACATCTCCTTAGTCCTTTTCAGGTACTTCAGGATATTCTTGACCGCTGTCCAGTGATCCACTCCTGGATTACTCTGGAACCTACCTGCCATACTTATGGCCAGGCTAACATCCGGTCTAGTGCACAGCATTGCATACATGATAGAACCTATGGTTGAAGCATAGGGGACGGAGCGCATATGCTCTCTATCTTCATCAGTTGCTGGGCAGTGAGTCTTACTCAATCTCGTACCTTGTAGAACTGGCAAGAACCCTTTCTTGGACTGTTCCATTTTGAACCTCTTCAAAACTTTATCAAGGTATGTGCTTTGTGAAAGTCCTATCAGGCGTTTTGATCTATCCCTATAGATCTTAATGCCTAGAATGTAAGCAACTTCTCCTAGGTCCTTCATAGAGAAACTTTTATTCAAGTAACCTTTTATGCTCTCCAAAAACTCTACGTTGTTTCCAATCAGTAATATGTCATCCACATATAATATTAGAAACGCCACAGAGCTCCCACTCACTTTCTTGTAAATACAAGATTCTCCAACCACTTGTATAAACCCAAATGCTTTGATCACCTCATCAAAGCGTTTGTTCCAACTCCGAGATGCTTGCACCAGTCCATAAATGGATCACTGGAGCTTGCACACCTTGTTAGCATTCTTAGGATCGACAAAACCTTCGGGTTGTATCATATACAATTCTTCCTTAAGGAAACCGTTAAGGAACGCCGTTTTGACATCCATCTGCCAGATTTCATAATCGAAAAATGCAGCTATTGCTAACATGATTCTGACGGACTTAAGCATCGCTACGGGTGAGAAAGTCTCATCGTAGTCAACTCCTTGAACTTGTGAAAAACCCTTTGCCACAAGTCGAGCTTTATAAACGGTCACATTGCCGTCAGCGTCCGTCTTCCTCTTAAAGATCCATTTGTTCTGAATGGCCTTGCGGCCCTCAGGCAGTACCTCCAAAGTCCACACTTTGTTCTCATACATGGATCCTATCTCGGACTTCATGGCTTCCAGCCATTTGTTAGAATCTAGGCCCACCATTGCTTCTTCATAATTCGCAGGTTCATTGTTGTCTAACAACATGATTGATAAGACGGGATTACCGTACCACTCTGGAGCAGCACGTGGTCTCGTCGACCTGCGTGGTTCGACAGAAACTTGAACTGGAGTTTCATGATCATCATCATTAACTTCCTCCTCAACCGGCGTTGCAATGACAGAGGTTTCCCCCTGCCCTGCGCCACCATCCAGAGGGATGAGAGATTCGACAACCTCGTCAAGTTCTATCTTCCTCCCACTCAATTCTTTCGAGAGAAACTCCTTCTCAAGAAAAGCTCCGTTTTTAGCAACAAACACTTTGCCCTCGGATTTGAGATAGAAGGTGTACCCAACTGTCTCTTTTGGGTAACCTATGAAGACGCACCTTTCCGCTTTGGGTTCCAGCTTTTCAGGCTGAAGCTTTTTGACATAAGCATCACATCCCCAAACTTTAAGAAACGACAACTTTGGCCTTTTGCCATACCATAGTTCGTATGGTGTCGTCTCAACGGATTTTGATGGTGCCCTATTTAAAGTGAATGCAGCTGTTTCTAATGCATAACCCCAAAACGATAACGGCAAATTGGTAAGAGACATCATAGATCGCACCATCTCTAATAAAGTACGATTACGACGTTCGGACACACCATTACGCTGTGGTGTTCCAGGCGGTGTTAACTGTGAAACAATTCCACATTGTCTTAAGTGAGTACCAAACTCGAAACTCAGATATTCACCCCCACGATCAGACCGTAGGAACTTGATCTTCTTGTTACGATGATTTTCCACTTCACTCTGAAATTGCTTGAACTTTTCAAATTTTTCAGACTTGTGCTTCATCAAGTAGACATAACCATATCTACTTAAATCGTCAGTGAACGTGAGAAAATAACGATATCCGCCGCGTGCCTCCACGCTCATCGGACCACACACATCGGTATGTATGATTTCCAACAAGTCACTTGCACGCTCCATTTTTCCTGAGAACGGAGTCTTAGTCATCTTGCCCATGAGGCATGGTTCGCACGTGTCAAGTGAATCAAAGTCAAGTGACTCCAAAAGTCCATCAGCATGGAGTTTCTTCATGCGCTTTACACCAATATGACCTAAGCGGCAGTGCCACAAAAATATGGCGTTATCATTGTTAACTCTAACTCTTTTGGTCTCAATGTTATGTATATGCGTATCGCTATCAAGATTCAATATGAACAATCCTCTCACATTCGGTGCATGACCATAAAAGATGTTACTCATAGAAATAGAACAACCATTATTCTCTGACTTAAAAGAGTAACCGTCTCGCAATAAACAAGATCCAGATATAATGTTCATGCTCAACGCAGGCACTAAATAACAATGATTTAAGTTCATCACTAATCCTGACGGTAATTGAAGTGACATTGTGCCGACGGCGATTGCATCAACCTTGGAACCATTTCCTACGCGCATCGTCACTTCATCTTTCGCCAGCCTTCGTCTATTCCGCAGTTCCTGTTTCGAGTTGCAAATATGAGCAACAGAACCGGTATCGAATACCCAGGCACTACTACGAGAGACGGTTAAGTACACATCAATAACATGTATATCAAATATACCTGATTTTTCTTTGCCCGCCTTCTTATCTGCCAGATACTTGGGGCAATTGCGCTTCCAGTGACCCATACCCTTGCAATAGTAACACTCCGTTTCAGCCTTAGGTCCAGCTTTGGGTTTCTTCGTCGGATTGGCAACAGGCTTGCCGCTCTTCTTCGAATTGCCCTTCTTGGCTTTGCCGTTTCTCTTGAAACTAGTGGTCTTATTCACCATCAACACTTGATGCTCTTTACGGAGTTCAGACTCTGCGACTTTCAGCATCGCAAACAACTCGCCGGGAGACTTGTTCATCCCTTGCATGTTGTAGTTCAACACAAAGCCTTTATAGCTTGGCGGCAGTGATTTAAGGATTCTGTCAGTGATAGCTTCTTGCGGGAGTTCAATCCCCAGCTCAGCTAGACGGTTTGAGTACCCAGACATTTTGAGCACATGTTCACTGACAGATGAGTTTTCCTCCATCTTGCAAGCATAGAATTTATCGGAGGTCTCATACCTCTCGATCCGGGCGTTCTTCTGAAAGATAAACTCCAACTCCTGGAACATCTCAAATGCTCCATGACGCTCAAAGCGACGTTGAAGTCCCGGTTCTAAGCCATACAAGACTGCACATTGAACTATTGAGTAGTCCTCCTTACGTGCTAACCAAGCGTTCTTAACATCCTGATCAGCCGTAGCGGGTGGTTCATCTCCTAACGCAGCATTAAGAACATAATCCTTCTTCCCAGCTTGTATGATTAGCTTAAGATTACGAGCCCAGTCTACAAAGTTGCTTCCATCATCTTTCAACTTAGCTTTCTCTAGGAACGTATTAAAATTCAGGATGACTGTCGCGTGAGCCATGATCTACAACACAAATATATTCAAAGTGGACTTAGACTATGTTCAAGATAATTAGAGTTTAACTTAATCAAATTACCCGCTAAACTCCCACTCAAAAAGTACATCTCTCTAGTCATTTGAGTGGTTCATGATCCACTTACACTAGCTCAAGTCCGATCATCACGTGAGTTGAGTATAGTTTCAGTGGTAAGCATCCCTATGCTAATCATATCATCTATATGATTCATGATCGACCTTTCGGTCTCATGTGTTCCGAGGCCATGTCTGCACATGCTAGGCTCGTCAAGCTTAACCCGAGTGTTCCGCGTGCGCAACTGTTTTGCACCCGTTGTATGTGAACGTTGAGTCTATCACACCCGATCATCACGTGGTGTCTCGAAACGACGAACTGTAGCAACGGTGCACAGTCGGGGAGAACACAATTTCGTCTTGAAATTTTAATGAGAGATCACCTCATAATGCTACCGTCGTTCTAAGCAAAATAAGGTGCATAAAAGGATTAACATCACATGCAATTCATAAGTGACATGATATGGCCATCATCACGTGCTTCTTGATCTCGATCACCAAAGCACCGGCACGATCTTCTTGTCACTGGCACCACGCCATGATCTCCATCAACGTGTTGCCATCGGGGTTGTCGTGCTACTCATGCTATTACTACTAAAGCTACAACCTAGCAAAATAGTAAACGCATCTGCAAGCACAAACGTTAGTATAAAGACAACCCTATGGCTCCTGCCGGTTGCCGTACCATCGACGTGCAAGTCGATATTTCTATTACAACATGATCATCTCATACATCCAATATATCACATCACATCGTTGGCCATATCACATCACAAGCATACCCTGCAAAAACAAGTTAGACGTCCTCTAATTCTGTTGTTGCATGTTTTACGTGGTGACCAAGGGTATCTAGTAGGATCGCATCTTACTTACGCAAACACCACAACGGAGATATATGAGTTGCTATTTAACCTCATCCAAGGACCTCCTCGGTCAAATCCGATTCAACTAAAGTTGGAGAAACCGACACTTGCCAGTCATCTTTGAGCAACGGAGTTACTCGTAACGATGAAACCAGTCTCTCGTAAGCGTACGAGTAATGTCGGTCCAAGCCGGTTCAATCCAACAATACCGCGGAATCAAGAAAAGACTAAGGAGGGCAGCAAAACGCACATCACCACCCACAAAAACTTTTGTGTTCTACTCGAGAAGACATCTACGCATGAACCTAGCTCATGATGCCACTCTTGGGGAACGTCGCATGGGAAACAAAAAATTTCCTACGCGCACGAAGACCTATCATGGTGATGTCCATCTACGAGAGGGGATGAGTGATCTACGTACCCTTGTAGATCGTACAGCAGAAGCGTTAGTGAACGCGGTTGATGTAGTGGAACGTCCTCACGTCCCTCGATCCGCCCCGCGAACAATCCCGCGATCAGTCCCACGATCTAGTACCGAACGGACGACACCTCCGCGTTCAGCACACGTACAACTCGACGATGATCTCAACCTTATTGATCCAACAAGAGAGACGGAGAAGTAGAAGAGTTCTCCGGCAGCGTGACGGCGCTCCGGAGGTTGGTGATGACCTTGTCTCAGCAGGGCTCCGCCCGAGCTCCGCAGAAACGCGATCTAGAGGAAAAACCGTGGAGGTATGTGGTCGGGCTGCCGTGGAAAAGTCATCTCAAATCAGCCCCAAAACCTCTGTATATATAGGTGGGAGGGAGGAGACCTTTCCTTGGGGCTCAAGAAGCCCCAAGGGGGTCGGCCGAGTCCAAGGGGGAGGACTCCCCCCCCCCCCCCAAACCGAGTTGGACTTGGTTTGGTGGGTGGGAGTCCTTCCCTTCCTTCCCACCTCCCCTTTTTTTTCTTTCTCTTCGATTTTTATCTCTATGGCGCATAGGACCCTTTTGGGCTGTCCCACCAGCCCACTAAGGGCTGGTGTGCCACCCTTATGGCCTATGGGCTTCCCCGGGGTGGGTTGCCCCCCCCCCCCCCCGGTGAACTCCCGGAACCCATTCGTCATTTCCGGTACATTCCCGGTAATTCCGAAAAACCTTCCGGTAATCAAATGAGGTCATCCTATATATCAATCTTCGTTTCCGGACTATTCCGGAAACCCTCGTGACGTCCGTGATCTCATCCGGGACTCCGAACAACATTCGGTAACCAACCATATAACTCAAATACGCATAAAACAACGTCGAACCTTAAGTGTGCAGACCCTGCGGGTTCGAGAACTATGTAGACATGACCCGAGAGACTCCTCGGTCAATATCCAATAGCGGGACCTGGATGCCCATATTGGATCCTACATATTCTACGAAGATCTTATCGTTTGAACCTCAGTGCCAAGGATTCATATAATCCCGTATGTCATTTCCTTTGTCCTTCGGTATGTTACTTGCCCGAGATTCGATCGTCAGTATCCGTATACCTATTTCAATCTCGTTTACCGGCAAGTCTCTTTACTCGTTCCGTAATACAAGATCCCGCAACTTACACTAAGTTACAATGCTTGCAAGGCTTGTGTGTGATGTTGTATTACCGAGTGGGCCCCGAGATACCTCTCCGTCACACGGAGTGACAAATCCCAGTCTTGATCCATACTAACTCAACTAACACCTTTGGAGATACCTGTAGAGCATCTTTATAGTCACCCAGTTACGTTGCGACGTTTGATACACACAAAGCATTCTTCCGGTGTCAGTGAGTTATATGATCTCATGGTCATAGGAATAAATACTTGACACGCAGAAAACAGTAGCAACAAAATGACACGATCAACATGCTACGTCTATTAGTTTGGGTCTAGTCCATCACATGATTCTCCTAATGACGTGATCCAGTTATCAAGCAACAACACTTTTTTCATAATCAGAAGACACTGACTATCTTTGATCAACTGGCTAGCCAACTAGAGGCTTGCTAGGGACGGTGTTTTGTCTATGTATCCACACATGTAAATGAGTCTTCATTCAATACAATTATAGCATGGATAATAAACGATTATCTTGATACAGGAATTATAATAATAACTATATTTATTATTGCCTCTAGGGCATAATTCCAACAGGGGTCCCCATAACAACCCCGAACGTGTTAGGAGCGATCATTATGGAATCAAACACCGGTAGCCGGTAACTAAGGCGGCAATAACGGAACAAAACACCCGGCAAAAGGTAGGCCTTCCGTCATTTACCAAGTATATAGGTGCATTAATTAAATAACAGAATTTAAGATAATGATATCAAGCTCATGTTATCACATGAGTCAAAGCACCTGCTTCTAGCAACGCTAACATTAGTAGCTGAGCAAGCCTACTTAGCCATACAAGTTTTGCTAGGAAGGGATCAGTGTATGGGTTCATGGCATATCAAGAGGCAATTTAATTCAGTGGTAGGCAGCGAGAAATATGGCATGGAAACACAAACTAGCATAACAAGTCTAGAGATGGAATCAAGGTCATATCATCTTGCCTGTGATATCCTCAGCTTGGAATGGTTCTTGTTCGTCCTGCATGTACTCTCCCGAATCCACGTACTCGTTCTCCGATCCCGGTGCTACCCAACATAATAATAACAACCAATGAACGGCAGCACCACAAGATTCAACAAGCACATGATGCATGAGATGAAAAATGAGCATGCATCACTATTTCTATCACTAGCCCAAGCAAAAGAAGCTACTACAAGTTTCTGGACAGAACTGTACACTAATCTATTTTGACATGCATGAGAATGTCATGAACAGATGCGTCTCGTGAAAACAATGCAAAACCATATGAAGAACATTACAATCGGAGCTACGGATCAACGGGAATCAACGAAACAAGATATGAAGCCCTACGTGTCAAAAACAACACTACACACTCCAATGGCACAAATCTGGTATTCCCAGGTTGCCAAGACATATAACAACCCAACATGAATGTATTGGAGCAAGAAAGAACACCACAACATCAACCAATCACCCACAATCATCAAAATGACTATACTACACAATCTGCCATAATCTGCATCTTAGCTCTTTGTGAGCTACATGCAACATAGCTACAGGCCACCAAATATGACAAATAATATATGTGGTTGTATCCAACCAAGAACGCTACAAGTACCAGCAAGAATTACACCAAAAGGGATTAAACACAAGAAGATACAAGGCCACAAACTTTCCAAAAACCATCAGATCTCAGGGACTTAGTGAAAATTCCTGCACCTGACTTTCTGTCTTTGTTCTGAAGCTTTTTGACAGCAACCCAAACATAATCTACAGGACTCCAAATGAGATGAAATTTGACAGGGAGCTTCACAAACATGTCAGGTCCAAATTCCTAGCACTGAACTAAGGCTAGATCACAACACAATGACCAGCACAACCTCATCTACAGGAGAAGAAAATGTTTCCAGATTCCCAGACTTAGTGAAATTCCAGATTTCACTAAACTGGAATTTTCAGTCACATGCCCACTTTGTCTAGGCATGGCTTGCACACAAGTAACACCAAGTGGTAAATTACACCACTATGGTGTATAGCAAAACCCCTACTACTACCACACAAAAGCTCATGCCCTTGGGCTCCACCTATTCCATGGAAACAAAGAGCAAACTTGCAACAAATCTGAATATGTCAACTCCATAAAGTATCCCAATGGCAAAACTAACTTCACCACTGGATTCCTTGGGAGACTCTACCCAAAAATCATATATAATATGTGGGCACTTACTTGGAACAAGTGACCACAAATTAAGGAAGAGGAAACTACTCCAAATCATGCCTAGTGAATAGGGCATCATTTCATGTAGTCCCACTCTATCAACAACTACAAAGGTTGAGCTCATGTGCACAATGACAAAGTGACATGGGGGTTTGAACCCGTCATGCACATCAACTTCACAACCCCTACTACTAATCCTCCCACACAAACAACATACCATGCCCTCTCACATATGGTCATGTGAAGGTGCAAAGCTTGCTTGCAAAGGTGGGATGCTACTCACACACACATCTACTCCACATCACCCACATATCTCTCACAAGAACACATACACACACTAGTTAGGACACACCCACACATGATATGTGGTGAGGGGGGAACCCTTCACACACATACACATGCTTGCACAAGGCCACCACCACATCACACCTACACCATGCACTCTTATCCACTAGAACATATATACACAAGTAAAACTCCTAAACATGGAAACTACTCACATACACAAACTACATCACCTACACAAGCTCATGAATCTACAAGTTAGCTAGTTCACCAAGCAACACATACTGTTTAGACCTTAACAAAAAATACTACAATATTTGATGATCAAACCAGCCTTAAACCATCAAGCTAAAACAGGAAACAAAGGAAAGGAAGTACAAAAAAATAAAAGGGTGGATCTGGGTTTCGAACCCAAGATCCCCTGGACATACTGTGCTTCCCTTGCCACCCTGTTGTTGCCACTGTATTCGACAGAGAAGGGGGGCTTACAGAGATGTCCCTCTGATGCAGCTAAACTACTGGAACACAGGAAAATAAACCAAAAAAAGGGGGAGCACCATCTGGGATTCGATCCCTGCATCTCTCGGGATCATACACAGGCACACACCACTACGCTACGATACGGAAGCTCTACAGAGTAGGGTAGTTTGCAAGGTATTCCGCCTCTTCTGCGTACTGTACTCTGCACCGAGATGCACCGGTGACAGGGAGGTTGTCGTGGCTCTCTGCTGCGATACTGCGGCGCCTCGAACACCTACCTACGCTACTGCCGGCTGCTACCCTGAGCTAGCTCTCTCCACCTAGCTATGCCACGAGCACATCAAGATACATACGCACACCATCGGCTACGCTACTGCTCGGGTCAGGGACACCCTGCAACACAGATCGCCGGATCCATCGAGGGAGAAGGGAGGAGGAGGCGAACCTGCTCACCTCGGGAAGAAGATGGGGCTACCGGACTGCTTGGAGAAGAAACCGGAGGGAAGACGTCGACCAGAGAGGCTCCCTGCTGCAGGTCGTCGTGGAGGAAGAAGATCACCGCGGCCGAGGCGGTGGCGAGCCCCTGGACGTCGAGGAGGGCGTTCCTCGACCTCAGCGATGGCGGGAACAGAGTGCAGGGTGATCTCCCGTGCCCCTGGACATGGCCGCCGGTGCCGGAGTCGACGGGAGGCAGGGGATCGACGGCAGTGGTCGGTTCCTTCTCTGCTACCGTAGTCTGCAAATACTTACCGAGAGGGGAGAAGAGAGATGGGCGAGATGGCGGCGGCGCGGAGAGGGAGGCGCAGAACCCTAGGGAAAGGGCACGGACGCCAAGGTACTTATGGGGCCTCGACGGGACAGCGCCGTCATGCCTCCTGAGTCCCCTCTATCTATAGCTCCAACGGAAAGCAGACAGGCAGGCGACGACGTTAGAGAAAGAAGAAAGAGGCGCGTGGTGGGCTTCTGGTGCGAGAGAGAAGGAAGGTGGGCCCCCAAGTGTGAGAGAGAGCCCACCTTGGCTGCACTTAAAAGAAAATAAAGACCCAGTGCTTTTCTTTTATAGAAAATAACAAAGAAGAGAGAAATAACACAGGGTTTTCTGTAGGAGATAAAAACAAAATAAAAATGCCCCTGGTCATAAGGAATTATGACCTATTTGAATAAAATAGAAAAGAAATATTTGGAGCAACTTGAATAAATGCAAAACATCAATTTATTTACTGTTTTGGATTTATTTGCACCCTAAAAACTAAGAAAAAAAAACAGCAAAAACACATCTTGATATCCTCCACAAAATATACTAAATCATGGGCATTTTTGAATCAAGGTTGGGACAAGTGAATATTGGCTTGAGAAAATAAGAGAGAGAGAGAGGTTGCAAACAAGACATGCCCACTACATTTAGTACCAACATCACATGAAATCATAGAGCATCTCAACACATACACAACATCACAAAGTAGCAATCCACAAGACCACCACTTCACATGAAATGCTAAGATCCTAAAACACAACACAAGACAAGGCATACCATGATATGATATGCATGCATGCATGGGAATGAAGGTAAATACAAGGGACAACACATGAGGTCATGGCACAATTGGATACATCAAATCACTCACAAGGTGGACCCACATGCAATAGGTTCCAAATATGGCAAGGTTTACATCTGGGGCACTACACCAAATCAACCCCTTACGAAGAAACGCATAAACTAGGGTTTAAGCTTCTGTCCCTCTAACAACCCATCATCTACTTATTACTTCCCAATGCCTTCCCCTAGGCCCAAATAACGGTTAAGTGTCATGTAGTCGACGTTCGCATGACACCACTAGAGGAGAGACAACATACATCTCATCAAAATATCGAACGAATACCAAATTCACATGATTACTTATAACAAGACTTATCCCATGTCCTCAGGAACAAACGTAATTACTCACAAAGCATATTCATGTTCATAATCAGAGGAGTATTAATAATCATTAAGGAGCTGAACATATGATCTTCCACCAAGTAAACCAACTAGCATCAACTACAAGGAGTAATCAACACTACTAGCAACCCACAAGTACCAATCTGAGGTTTTGAGACAAAGATCGGATACAAGAGATGAACTAGGGTTTGGAGAGGAGATGGTGCTGATGAACATGTTGATGGAGATTGACTCCCTCTCGATGAGAGGATCATTGGTGATGACGATGGCTTTGATTTCCCCCTCTGGGAGGGAAGTTTCCCCGGCAGAATAGCTCCGTCGGAGCTCTAGATCGGCTCTGCCGAAGTTCCGCCTCGAGACGGCATGCTTCGTCCCAAAAGTTCTGATATGATTTTTTCCAGGTCAAAACCCTTCATATAGCAGAAGATGGGCACAGGAGGCCTGCAAGGGGGCCCACAAGCCCGCAGGGCGCGCCTAGGGGGGTAGGCCATGCCCCTGGCTTGTGGCCACCTGGTGGGTCCCCTCATGTATTTATTTCACCCACTATTTTCTATTATTCCAAAATAATTCTCTGTAAGTTTTTAGGACTTTTGGAGCTGTGCAAAATAGGTCTCTCAGGTTTGCTCCTTTTCCGTCCAGAATTTCAGCTGCCGGCATTTTTCTTCTTCATGTAAACCTTGTAAAATAAGAGAGAAAAGGCATAAGTATTATACCATAATGTGTATTAACATCCCATAATGCAATAAATATTGATATAAAAGCATGATGCAAAATGGACGTATCACCCGCTCTTCTCTAAGTGTTGGTGTTGGTAAGCATAAAAATCACTATGTACTCGTACTAATTAAACTAAAGCCCATATCTTGTGAGATACAAAAACCTCTTGTGAGGCCTTGCATACATACACTCTTGTGAGTTCTATGAGTATGTATTTGCTTTTCTTCTTTGAAATTGCATCGTGCATCTTGGTGAGTAACTTCGATGATTTTGTTTTGCATAGACTTATACAAATGTTTGCTTCCACTACACTTTGAAGGAAGCTTCTTTCTTTTCGGTAAACAAAAGTGGTTTATTTCAATCCAAATCCAATAATAAATTTTGATCAATTCCTATATAATCAATGGAATGGCATATATTTTTCAGGATTAATCAACTTGATTGATAAGTTGCTTTTTATTTTTGCAATTTGTATCTGGTGAAACTTTATAAGCCAATTTCACATACATATTAAAAGAGTATCATTTTCCCTTTTTTAAAGAGTATCGTTGCAGGTTTATAGTAGCTTTGGCCAATAATCTAACACCAAGATATAAGGTGGGGAAGAAACAGATGGACATCGTGCTACAACTGAGTAGTGCACAATGACATGTAAACTAGCTATAATTTATTTATTTTAACTGTTGTGATGCACGGGCTAGAATTCATGGTTTGGACAACGACCCATAGAAAATCACGGGCATATTTACTAATTTAGCTAAAACATGGTAGGTTTTCTGGGACAACGAACATAAAACGAAAGAGTTGTCTCAATATTGAACGCGAGGGTTTCTTTTCTTTAAGGCGAGGGATATCTTCCCTGTTCTACTTTGCATTTAATTGAGGAAAACGATTAAAATCAACTGGTTGATTCCTTCGCTCCGTCCGCCACCTCTCCCGCTTGACGCGTGTCACTTTGGTGTTGCCATCGCTATCCCATCATAGCATTATCTCCACGCGAACCCCCTCCTCCACATGTTCTTCCTGGAGTGCTTCTTCTTCGTGGCGCTTCTCAGTTCTCACAACTGCACGTTCGCACCACGCGCGCTGCTACCGCCCATCGCCGCCGTTGCATCCCGTTCCATCCACCACATGAAAAGGCTTTGCCTCCACCGCTGTTGCTGCTGCTGCAAATCTGCGTTT
This sequence comes from Hordeum vulgare subsp. vulgare, assembly GCF_904849725.1. Classification (NCBI taxonomy): domain Eukaryota; kingdom Viridiplantae; phylum Streptophyta; class Magnoliopsida; order Poales; family Poaceae; genus Hordeum; species Hordeum vulgare. The sequence goes on from NC_058523.1 coordinate 410,671,456, forward strand.
GAATGGAGCTTTGCCACCGCTGCTACTATTGCATATCCGGTGCCTAGTGCTTGAATTGAACTTCATGTGGATGTTGTCGGTGCTGCATTGGAGCTTTGCCACACCGTGCCAGGCTGCAATGATGCGTTTCCCGGGGCTGCAATGAAGCGCCGATGGTGTTGCAATGGAGAGCTTCGCCGCGCCGCGTGGGGCTGCAATGGAGCACCTATGGTGATGCAATGGAGCTTCACTGCGTCGCGCGGGGCTGCATTGACGCGTCGGTGGTGATGCAAGAGTCAATAGTGCTGCAATGGATCTTCGCTGGCGCATATCAGGGTCATGAGGATGCAGTAGAGATAAAATATCATGGAGAGCCAAGAGCTTTAAATTTGTTATATTTTTTAAAAGCTTAGGTGCCCAAGATTTTAGGAACGAAGGTGTAGTTCAGCAATCAATCATTTGTCTAAAGGAACATGCACTCGACAATTAACACTCAAAACAATGGATAATTCTCCTTTTGAAAAGAAAATCAATGGACACGAGGAGGAAACAATGTGAATTTCTCTCGTTTTTCTTCACTAATCCTAGACGGCTAGGGTAAACTCTTCGCTCTAGACTTCACTCGCGAACCCGTAAATTCCCCTCCTCTTTGCGTGCCGAGCCGGTGGCCGATGGCGGGGAGGAGAATCATGGTGCCTTCGTTTCGGTTAGTAGTTTAGGTTAGGATTTTTATTACTCGCAGGTGTAGCCCTCGGGCGTTTAGCGACTTCTTCTTTGAGTGTGTCTTCCACACTTTGACCCGCCTCGAGTTCTTCTTTCTCGATGTAGTCGATCGAGCTCCGCGTAGGTTCCAACCATATTCTTGGATGATGAGATTAGTGTTTCTCGTTATGTGGTGAGTTTTTTGTCAGGTGCTTCAGGTCTATGGAAGGGTTCAACGACGATGACTGCAGCTCTAGGTCGCTAGTCCTTAGGGGCACATGCATAAAGGCTTTTTGACTATTATTGACAAGGTCAAGCCGATTTCGGCAGGGAAACGGCGACAACGGCGCATCGATAGCTCGTTCTCGGGCATGAGTGGTTGCTCGATGATCTTAAAATCTTGATGTATTTTTTATTATATTTGAAATGTTTTGTACTTTTATTTTTTATCTATACCAACTAATAAATAAAATAGGTATTCTCGTTCCGTCTGCACTCTAATTATTTTTTATAATTAACGTGCATTCCAATTTTAATATTCAATTTTTTGTTTTCATAGAAAACCCCCTAATTTTTCTGGTATTCAAACTGCAACCAAATTTTAAGCCAGATTTTCTTTTTTTGCGGGAAATTCCCTGATATTTGGGTTAATCAACCCGTAGTACATATCAAATTATTTTTTAAAATTATTATATTTTTTAAACCCTAACTCCAAATTTAACATGTTATTTATGAAGTTTGATTAGTATTTAGAATCTAAATACAAAGTTATTTTACATCTTAACCATTTTTAAAATGTAATTTAAGGCGTAAATTTAATCAGTAGTGCATGACCCATATTTCTTTTATACCCGTGTTGATCTGGATTGAAAATGAACAACTCAGCAAAACAAGGATAGGAGATGAAAGAAATCATCTATAACCATACATGCACAACTCATTTTAAAACTCACATGGAAAAACAGATCTTTCATCTTATGCCGAAAGAGCGGGAGACGCCTTAAGATTGGTCAAATGCATGGTGATTGTGTGAGTATTGAAGCCTTAGTTAGCGAGGATGAGAAAGAAGATAAGTGGCAAAACATATGAGGTGTCATGCGTTGAAATAAATCAGGTGGACCTATCGAAGTCTTGAGCCATATTGAGTTAGAGAATTTACAATCGTGGTGGGCTAATTGGGCCCCTCAAATGCTGCAGACGCGTGCGTGGACGCTGATCGGTCAAATCTCAAATTTCCTTTCTCACAATCGGATACCTCAATTGGCATATCTCGAATCCACACAAACTCATGCAACTATGTAAATTATGCATACACATCGTCCCACTACTACATCATAATGGGAATATTAAAATTTGGCATGTTTGCTTATGATGGAGAATATCATCCATGGCTGCCTTTGCCCTTCCCAACACCATTTGCATCCTTTTCGCGGAAATACCGGTTGAAGACGCACTAGGAATCGAGCCGGATCTACTCATCGCCGGAGCTGTCGGACCCATCGTTGGCCTCCTTCTTCTCCTTGGGTGGCAGTCCGACCATGTCACGGACCACCCGATTCTACTCTCGGGGCGAGGGCGCTCGTGTGCCTCTGTTGCCGCTTCTTTACAATGCGGGCGCAGATGGCTTCCTCCTCTGCTGCCGCCCGCACCGCCGCATCGGCCGCCTCCGTCGCGACCATGTCAACAGCGAGGCGGGCCTCGGCCACCCTCATCGTCTCCTTCTCACGACGGGCACATCGGCCCCGGTGATGAGGAAGGGGAGATTTGAAGGCTCCCGGGACCGCGATGATCTAGGCCCGAAGGATTCGAGCGCTCGATGTGTCGATACTATGAGTTGCGCGGGATAGATCCTGTCGTTGGTCGGGTGCTACCCTCCCGGGAGCGGCGGAGTGCAACCCGGACCGTCATTGCTTCATCCAACCCGCACGGGACCGTGCCGATGGATCCGGGCTGGTCAAAGTCAGATCCGCTGCCCGCCATTCTGGAGAAGGCCGAAGATTGCGGGACAGGAGCTTGGATGTTGGAGGGGAGTGGAGGGAGTGGAGTGAAGTGAAGTGGCTAGGGTTTGGTACGGAAAAGGGATGATGACGAATATATGTGGGATCAATGGGATAGCACGGGCCGGGTCCGACGTGGCGAACGCGTTCACACGCTCCATATTCACCCCGTTTTTAGGCTGAATATGAAAGGCGTTGGTTAGACGACCATTTAAAATCCGTTTGGGACATCTGAAAGTATTTTTATAATCGATTAATGACTGGACAGTTCCATCGTGTGGCTTGATGCGGGTTTGGGACCTCCCACTGTAGATGCTTTTAGAGAGTCTGTATTTTTTTTCCTGTCGTGTTGTAATGCTTCTCGAAAAAGTAAACGAGGACGAAGCGTCCGCCAGTTTCCGGTCAGGAGCGTGCTTCGAGAGGAAACCACCAGCACGGACCAGATCTAAAGACCAGATCAATCGCACGCGCACGGAAAAAATAGAGCGAACGACACGGTCGAGCTCAACAACGGCAACAGAAGAGAGGGGAGACCATGCAGGCCGACGGCGAGGTGCTGTTCCTGGGCGGCGTCGGAGAGGTCACCGTCACCCTCGGCCACGACGGCCTCTCCTTCCTCCCTCTCCACCCGGTACGCCTCTGACTCTCACTCAGGCTGGCCTCCCGCCCGCCTCTGACTCTGACTCTGACTGAGGCTGGCCTCCCGCCCGCCTCTGCTCGCCGATGCTATTATCAGATTAAATTCGTTTTCTAGCACTCACTGTACTTTGAAAGAACTTTGCGTTTTCTTGGTCGAATTGTACGGCGGACTGTAGATTTGCAGCTTCCGGGGTTGAATCCAAGAGTTGGGTGGCGGATAGGTACACGGATAATGGCGTAAGTAGTTGCGGATTTATAAAGAAGCGTGGATTAGGTGCATAGACTAGTCATTACAAACGTGGTTACAAGCTGTGGGAGTATAGGATCACGGCCTCGGACAATATTGAAGTTCGAGCATTTGTGGTGATGGAGGAGGATGGTCGCCACTAGCCACTGGCCAGCTGAACCCCTTGCAAATGGGGGAAATGTACTCTACTTCCTGAGTTCCAAAATAAGTGTCATGGTTTTAGTTCAAACTTACTCCCTCCGTCCGGAATTACTTGTCATCAAAATGGAAAGAAATGAATATATCTAGAACTAAAATATATCTAGATACATCCATTCCTATGACAAGTAATTCCGGATGAAGGGAGTATTCTGGAACCGTGGGAGTATTATTTGAAGTACCCAAACCAGAAACTAAGAATCCTCCTGTGCGTCTGTGAATCTAACTTTTTGCGAATCAGAACCTCAACCTTAGTTCTCCTCTTCAAGAAAGTGATCCAGCTGGCGTGCAAAGCCAAATCTATTTGAATATGACATTTTAGTATTTTGCATGCATCTAGTTCTGTCAACAAGGATAAGTGTTCCAATTTTTCTTGTGGCTCGAGGATTACGTTCTTGAGTTTTAAATGATAAGTACATGCAGGAGGATATTGTCTTGCGTCTTTGTGGTCTGACTGTGGCTCCAGTTCGCTCATCATGCTACATTTTGCAGGAATTGGGTTCTTCATGTTGGTCATCTATCGGACTACTACCAAAATTGGAGAACAAAATCAAGTTTTTGGATGTTTATGCTGTGGAGCTTCTTGATGAAGGTCCTGTATGTGGACCTTGGAATACAAGAATTGTCGTCCAAGGCAAGAAAAATACTGAGGTTATAGCATTCCTTCTAGTTATTTTACAGAGTTCCTTTTAAGTAGTTTGTGTCAAAAGCTTCTGATATTTTTGTAGACAAATGCATAATAATAGTTATTTCAAAGGCCATGTTTGATGCTCATGCTCTCTTTAACAAAAGTTGTTGCTCATGCAGATGCACCGGTTTGCCGTACATGTAATCACCAGGTCAAGAAAACACCCTTCTCAGTGGGTACCTTGTGAATATCTTTTTGGACACAAAGACCCGGAGACCTGCAAAAGCTGGGCTGAGCATCTCAGTGCATGCATAAATAATGAACAGGACAGGCCAAAGAACCTGATGGTAGTTCTGACGCGCTCTTCCATATATCCCGCATCACTGTTATCATATTGTTGAGAATTTTTGGCTAATTAAGTATTCTACAAACTGTAGGTATTTGTCCATCCACTGTGTGGAAAAGGTAGAGGTTGCAAAAATTGGGAAATGGTAGCTCCGTTATTTGACCAGGCGAAAGTAAATACAAAGGTAAACTTGTTTGCTCATAGAAGCACAAACAAAAAAAAGGAATTATAGGCGTGGAATATATGACATCAAAATCATAGGCGTGTATGCATGAGATGAGTTTGTGACATCAAAGTTCTTAGAAACAACCCTCAGTCCTCTAACTTATGTTCACAACATGTTTACTTTTTCAGGTGATAATCACCGAGAGAGCAGGACATGCATATGACACCTTAGCATCAATATCAGATAAAGAGCTCAAGAAATTTGATGGTGTTGTTGCAGTGGTATGTTGATTTATCTTTTATAATACTTGGTTCACATTTTCTGTTCTTATAGTTCTCTGTAATTTATGGGTAATTATTGTAATAACTACGATTAGTCATGATGTTTGGAGTCATTTTCAGTGAGCCGAGTCCTGAATTTCTTATTTCCATAGTAATTTATGAGTAATTTTAGAATGATTGTTCTTAGTCATCACTAGTTTATTTTAAGGTAGAAGCTGGTAAGAAATTAAAGACAAAATGGGAATTCACCCCCTTAATAAACAATTACAGGTAACATCAGTGTGAACACACCATGCCCTGGTGAAGTGATTTCACAGGATCGCTTCCCACGTGCCCTAGAATTCTTTCATATGGCATCTGAAATCTTCCGGGTTTTACTGTTAAATAAAGGAAAATTGTAATTCCATGCTTTACTTCGAGAGAAAAAAACTCAAATGCTGTATTTTTTTAAATCTGTTATTAAACTAATTGGATTCCATCCCATTTTACTTGTATGCTCTCCAAACTTCACATTGATAGGGTGGTGATGGTTTATTTAATGAAATCCTGAATGGGCTACTAAATTCGAGGAATAAGACTTCTTATCCTCCAACTCCAGAGGGCTTTGGATATTTTGAAAGCACTGAGAAATGCCAAGGGTATAGGAACGATGGGCTAAACAACAGTACACCCACATCCGATGCTGTAAATGCCATGCTCCCTGTGGGTTCCAACAATTGTGATGATCATGAACCTCTTCTTTCGACTGGGCAATCTGTTGGATTAGGCATCTCATCATTAAGTACGTCCTTTTTGGTTACATGTACCACATATTATGTAGAGAAGTTTCTCCTATAAGTAATTTTGTGTGCTTCTTATTGCAGATCCAAATACAGACTCATCCAGTGGAGGTCAATGAGTAATCGAAACTCAGTTATTTGTCCATCTTAAAACTGCAAAAAATTTAGGCCCACTGATACGATTGATAGCTTTTGTTTGATGTTGAAATTGGTACTACTGCAGATCAAGTGCCCTTAGTCTCCTTCCCAAATGATTGGTTTAGGCTTGGCATAATTCCTTCTGGCTCAACAGATGCTATTGTACTCAGGTACTGATTGAGACACCTAGGTGTAACCACACAAGGAGATACTACACTTTTCAGTACTAATAGCCGAGCATGTATTTTTAGGGGTAGACAGTTGCATAGATTGTGGCAATTCAATCCCGTTAAATCTTTAGTTGTACAGCATTGCACGAAAGCTGGTTATGAACTTATGATCCTCATCCTTTAGGACATTGGACAGATCTATCATTACCATCTGTTCATCTGTCTATTGGAGCAGTGTGCAAGTATGGTGTAATTAGTGCACCTGCCAAATAGCATCACCTTCATCACTCAAAACAATTATATCATCTTGCACAATTTCTTACATTTTGAGCTTAATCCGTTTAATTCATGCATACCATGTCTATTTGCGGGCTTGTTATAGTTGGACTATTTTTGTGCACACATCATATGCTTAGCAATTCAGTTCTTTGCTGGTTGTAAACATCTTATTGATCCATGCAGCACAACTGGGGAACGAGATGCTGTGACTTCTGCCCTGCTAATTATCCTTGGTAGAAGGATGTCGCTTGATATAGCTCAAGTAGTCAGGTGGAAGAGTAGCCCATCAGCTGAGGTCTTACCTACCGTACGCTATGCGGCTTCATTTGCAGGGTATGTAACTTCCTTTAGGGCATGATGTAGACCTAGTGCTTGTATGAACTGAGAGGGAGGAACCCATGAATTTGAATGTTGACCATCTATTTCTTAAATGTGCTAATGTGCACTGCCAGCATAGGTGTCCTGCAATAACTGTGACATAAGCTCAACATATATGGCAGAAGTTATAGGAGTTCCAGTTTTCATTTTATTCTCCTTAAATAATGTTGAACTTAGCTAGACTTGGCCATGCTTTCATTGTTTGATGTAAGTAAGTTCTTCCTGTTGATGCTTCTTGTGCATTGCTGATAGTTATGGACTTGCATTTAACATAGATTGATCATACAATTTTACCAAGTCAGTGTATGTGCATATCACTGAAACCTCTGTGGATCGCTCTTCTGCATATTAGTTGATTCTCTCAGAATCTGCTTGTAGATATGGATTTTATGGAGAAGTCATAAGGGAGAGTGAAAACTACCGATGGATGGGGCCCGCACGTTATGATTTTTCTGGAACTATGGTCTTTCTGAAGCACAGGTAATTAATAGTGACCGGTGGCTAGTATTTTTTCTTTTGTTATGTTTCTTTTCAGTTTGATCACAAACTGACGATTGCTTGCCGTTTTTCAGATCTTATGATGCAAAAGTGGCCTTTCTTGAGAATGAGAACTCTCTTTCACTTGCTGCATCAGCAGAGAATGTTGCAGATGAAGTACAACCACTACAATCACGTAGAAAAAGACCTCGTAAAATAATTTGCCGAGCAAATTGTTCTGTATGCAAAGAAAATTCAATGCCCGAACAAAATTCAGAAGATGAGATTCCAAACAGCTCCCAAACTATTTATGACAACCCAAAATGGGTCTGGTCCGAGGGGCATTTTCTCAGTGTCGGTGCAGCTGTCATTTCATGTCGCAATGAAAGAGCCCCTGATGGCCTAGTGGCTGAAGCACACCTCTCAGATGGTTTTCTTCATCTTCTGCTCATTAGAGATTGCCCTCTTCCGTTATACTTATGGTAAGAATACCGTTACTGCTTGTCCAGCTTGTTTCACAGTACTCTGAACTGTGAAGTGATTACCAAACATATTCCCAGAACATTTTTTTTAATCAACTTGCTTCTAAACATAAAACATATCCCCCTAACTAAATAATGCTGCAAAAATTGCTAAAAAATTCCACTATCTTCTTTTTATCTCTATCTCTACTTCTCTAGAGTTTGTTTGAGGTGGATGTGCTATCTGATTTCCAGAACTGTTCTGTTTAGCCAAGTTGCGTCTGAAAAATTGCATCAAGTTTGACCCTGCAACAGTTGATGTCTGTTCACTCGCTTTTGCTGTTACTTTTCCCTAACTGTATAACGTTGCAAAAATCTCTAGAAAATAGCAGACTCTCTTCTTTTATCTCTATCTCCAGCGTTTGTTTGAGGTGGACATGCTATCTGCAGGCATCTGACACAATTTACTAAGAAGGGATCGGACCCCCTAACCTTCAACTTTGTTGAACATCATAAGGTATTCCTTTTCCTTCTTTGCTCTTCCCTGTTTACAACCTTCATTTTGTTTTAATTTATATGTTTCCAATTTCTGTAGACGCGAGCATTTACCTTCATTTCATCACACAACGAAAGTGTATGGAACTTGGATGGCGAGCTTTTTCAGGCCTGCGAAGTGTCTGTTCAAGCTTGCCGCGGCCTTGTTAACCTCTTCGCGTCAGGGCCAGAGGTGTAGCAATGCCCCATAAGTAACAGCCTCCCCTCCCTTTTTCGCAAAGGGAAGACACCAGCATAGCTAATGTTGTAGAGTTGTAGAAGAACCTCATGTAGATATGGAAACCGCGGCCTCGTACCACGCAATAAAGAACCGGGCATTGTTTCCTTTGATGATGTCCAAGGAAGGAAGAGCTACAGATTGTGCTAAAAGAACCGATGAATTTCATGTGTCGCAACGCTGCAAAATTTGCATTGCCCACACGATTGATCTGGTGTTTGCAGGAAGCTAAGTAGACATGTTCGCTGTAACCCAACAACACTTGCCCGTTGAATTTATTTTTTTGAATCGAACGGCAGGTGCTCTGCCTTTTCATTAAAGATTAGGAATATACAAAAGAATGAGCAGTCGTCCAGTGGACGCTGCCTGTACATAATAATGGGTCTACAGCGCTAGTCTTACAAAATCAAGGTCAGCTTTAATCAGAGAGGTCATACCATCCGCCGAGGTAGATTTAGCGTTGAAGATCTGTCTGTTCCTCTCGTTCCAGATGTGCCAAGCAAAGTAAGCAGCAGCAGCAGCCTACTCTCTGGTGTTCAGGGAGCAACTGCGCCATCATTGTGAGATTGACTGGAGGTCTGCTGGCAGTGTTGGATAGCACAATGGGCGTGCTAGGTGTAGTCTGTTCCAAACCTCCATGGAGAAAAAAATGTGCTGAAGAGGTGGAGAGCAGTTTCAGGGAGCTGGCGGCAGAGAGAGCACGTCGCGGTGTGATCACTTCCATGTGCTCTCGACCTGGGAGCTGGCGGCAGAGAGAGCACGTCGCGGTGTGATCACTTCCATGTGCTCTCAACCTGTCAGTGGTTGGTAGTCTGTTTTGAGCCAAAGTCCAAATGAAGAACTGCACCTTTCTTTCAATCTTGAGTCTCCAGATGCGGTTAGCCTCAGGTTTGGCGACGGAGCCAATGGACTGGCAGGAATACGCGGACTTGATGGTGTAACTCTTGTTCTTCGTCCAGATCCAATCAATGGTATCTCTAGTTTCAAATAAGTTGACATTCTGAATCTTCTCCCATAGAAGCAGAAAGGAGTGCAGGTCATCGTGGGAGTTGATTCGTTCCAACCCCTTCATCCACTTGCTGTCGTGCATGGGTTGAGCTACTGTGAAGTTTTTCCAGCGCGCCAGCTTGAACAGGGATGGCGCAATGTCTCTTGGTGCCGCTCCATCCAGCCACTTGGACTTCCAGAAATTCATAGTATGTCCATCTCCAAGGTGAATGTTGGTTGAGGCGTCGAAGAGTTGCATATCCACAACAGAGCATGGAAGCTTCATGCCAAGCCAAGGCATAGGTTGTTGTTGCCAAGCGAACCAGGCCCACCGTAGTCGTAGAGCTCTGCTAAAAGAAGAGAGGTTTTTGATGCCCAATCCACCATACTGTTTGGGCGAGCAAACCAGCCGCCGGTTAACTGCACAGCTTCCACCTTTGGCCTCCTCCTCACCGCCTTTCCATAGAAAGCTTCGCCTGACCTTGTCAATCCTTTTTACCAGCCACTTGCTAGGCGCGAACAGGGTCAAAAGGTAGGTGGTGACTGAAGTAAGCACTGAGTTGATCAACGTTAACCTTCCCTCTTTGTTCAAAAGCTTGCCTTTCCATCAAGTGAAAATCGGCGCGTTTGAGGTTGTGCAGGCTGAGGGGCAGGCCAAGGTATTTGCAAGGGAATGAGTCAGTTGTTCCCGTGAACTCAAAAAGCACTTCATCGGTTGTCAGCTCATCACAGCAGATAGGGAAGGCCGAGGACTTGCTGAAGTTGGTGTAGAGACTAGATATTTTTCCAAAAACTTCCAGGATTGCATGGGTGACCATCATCTCGGACTTGCACGGGTTCAGAAAGAGGGCAGCATCATCGGCATAAAGACTTACTCTGATGGAGGCTAATCCGTTAGCAATAGGTTTTAGTATCCCGGCTTCAGTCACAGATGCAATTACGCTGAAGAGGCTCAATAGCAAGCAGGAATAGAAAAGGCGAGAGAGGGTCGCCCTGCCGCAGACCGCATCGGTGGTAGAAAGGCAACCCCGGTTCACCGTTGAGGATGACTCTGGAGGAGGTTGAGCAGAGCACGGTTGCAATTAGGTCACGACATCTTTGTCCGAAATCCATGTGGCGAAGCACCTCGAGCAAATAGTCCCACCTGACTAAATCAAATGCCTTGGCAATATCCAGGTTCAGGAAAATTGCCCCTTTTTTGGCTATATGCAAGCTCTGAATGAGGTTTTGGACATACATGAAGTTGTCTTGGATCTATCGTCCCTTGAGGAAGGCACTCTGGCTCATGGAAATAAGATGCTGCATAGCTGGAGCCAGCCTATTGGCAAGAAGTTTTCCCAGGATCTTGGCAACACTGTGTGAGAGGCTTATTGGGCGATAATCAGCAGCTTTCAGAGCATTGTCTTTTTTCGGAATTAGAACAATGAAGGCAGAGTTCAGCAAGTTCTAGTTTGTAGCATTAAGGCCAGAGAGCTGGTTGAGGGCATTGAGCAGGTCCACCTTAATTATGTGCCAACATCTTTTGAAGAAGAGTCCAATGAAACCGTCCGGGCCCGGCGCCTTCTCAGCTGCCATTTCCTTAATAGCTTTCCCAAGCTCATCCAAATCAAACGGATGATCGAGGTGTCTCAGATCTGCAGAAGGTAGATTGAGGTTGGGCCAGTTCATTTGCAAGTTGGCGCTGTCCTGTTGACCCAACAGCGAGGTGAAGTGCTCTTTTAGTACTGCTGCCTTATCCTGATGATCAGAAGCGATGTGGCCACCATGGTGAAGGAAGGGGATGTGATTCTTCCTTCTTCTGCCGTTGGCGCGGAGGTGAAACAACTTAGTGTTCGCGTCTCCAACTCTAATCCAAACCAGTCTTGACCTTTGCCTCCATCTTATTCTCTGTATAGCAGCGAGGGCAAGGAGCATGCCCTTAAGCACAACACGCAAGTCAAGCTCCTGTTGGGTGAGCTGCCTGCTCTCCATTGCGAAGTCAAGCTGAAAAATGACCTCGGTAGCGATTGCAGAGCAGAATCTTCTCTCTTTGATCAGGCCTTTACTCCATTTTTTGAGGGCTTTAGCTGTTCTAGTTAGCTTAATGTGCAGCTTCCTAATGCACCCATTAGTGTGCAGGTGCTTGCACCAGGCTTGGGAGACAACCTCACTGAAACCCTCCTCGTTTGGCCACCAGGCCTCGAACCGGAAACCAGCGAAACGACCCGCTTGAATCTTCTTCATGATTAGAGGGCAGTGATCTGAGATGCTAGTTGATCCCGGAAGAAGCTCGTAGTTGGGGTATTTAGTTTCCCATTCCTCAGTGAACAGAACTTTGTCAATCTTGGTTAGGGTGGAGTTCAGTCTCTCGTTGGACCAAGTAAATCTGCGTACGATGAGCGACAGTTCCCTTAAATGCAGATCATCAATGGCTGCTCGAAAAGCACGGATCATACGGAGATTGATATTACTGTTGCTCTTCTCTGATGCACGGCTAATGAAATTAAAATCTCCAAGCACTACCCATTTAGGTGGAGCTAAGGTTTGGACGTGTCTGATCTCATTCAGGAAGGAGAGCTTGTCCTCGTCAGATTGTGGGCCATAGACCCCTGTCATCAACCAGGACATATTGCAGCGAATGTCGGTGGTCAAGACGGACACTGAGGAAGTCCCCTGCAACAGCGGGTGTGGATCAATTTTGAAGCGATCAGAGGAGGGTGCAATGAGGATGCCCCCTGGTTTCAGCAGCAGGGAGGGTGACATAGTTGTCCACAAAAGGGGAGCCCAAAGTTTTGGCAATGATGTTGTTAGTGATTAAATTCAACTTCGTCTCTTGAAGACAGACAAGCTTACAGTGATGATCTCGTACAACACCAGCAAAAACCCGACGCCTCGCAGGATTGTTTAGACCTCTAACATTCCAGCTTAAGATTGAACTATCCATAGGCAAACCAAGACACAACTGAGCAGGGCCGGACTGAAATAGAAGCAGACACAGACATACTCCAATACAGGGAAGAAAACAACAGCAGGTGCAAACATGAGCAGACAAGCTGCAGGTGAATCGGAAGAATTGCAACTTGTTGCGATAAAGTTTGGGGGTGAATCATCATTGGAAACCTGGAAGCATCAACCACAGTCGGCAGAACCCAAGCTACTGCACAGCCGCCGTGCCCGACAGACTAGCGGTTGCAGATGTCGTGGTCGAGGTGCATCGTCCTTTCTTTCCCGTGGCAGCGGTCAAGTCGGTGACCGCCTTGATGAAGTGGGGCGGGAGGGGCTCCTGGTAGATGCTCATGTAGTGCTGGATGTCGTCAGGGGCCGACGACTCTTCCGTCGTCTGGCCATGCTTCTTGAGAAGGACGAGCCGTACATTGGCCATGGTGGAGAGGCCATGGTTCGGCAGTGCGGCAAGCCTTCCACTACGCCGTTGGTCGGTGGAGCGAGCAGAGTCCGACCGAGGGGGCGGTGTGTTGGCCATGGACAGCGGCGGCGGCGGTGGTGGAAGCAGGGAGGGGGCGCAGCGGAGCAGAGAGTGGCGATGAAGCTATCGAGCTGTTCTTGTGGGCTAATGGGAGGGGCGGTGTCATGGGCCGGCCCAAAGGAGATCAGATCCTGGAGCAAGCCGTCAGCAGGCATGTGTTGGGGAACGTCGCATGGGAAACAAAAAAAAATTTCTACGCGCACGAAGACCTATCATGGTGATGTCCATCTACGAGAGGGGATATTCGATCTACGTACCCTTGTAGACCGCACAGCAGAAGCGTTATTGAACGCGGTTGATGTAGTGGAACATCCTCACGTCCCTCGATCCGCCCCGCGAACCGTCCCGCGATCAGTCCCACGATCTAGTGCCGAATGGACGGCACCTCCGCGTTCAGCACACGTACAGCTCGACGATGATCTCGGCCTTCTTGATCCAGCAAGAGAGACGGAGAGGTAGATGAGTTCTCCGGCAGCGTGACGACGCTCCGGAGGTTGGTGATGATCTTATCTCAGCAGGGCTCCACCCGAGCTCCGCCCGAGCTCCGCAGAAACGCGATCTAGAGGAAAAACCGTGGAGATATGTGGTCGGGCTGCCGTGGCAAAGTTGTCTCAAATCAGCCCTAAAACCTCCGTATATATAGGGGGAAGAGGGGGAGCCTTGCCTTGGGGTCCAAGGACCCCCAAGGGGTTCGGCCGAGCCAAGGGGGGCAACCCTCCCCTTCCAAACCGAGTCCAACTAGGTTTGGAAGGAGGAGTCCTTCCCCCTTTTCCCACCTCCCTTTTTTTTCTCTTTGATTTTCTTCCTATGGCGCATAGGGCCTTCTTGGGCTGTCCCACCAGCCCACTAAGGGCTGGTGCGCCAATCCCAAGGCCTATGGGCTTCCCCGGGGTGGGTTGCCCCCCCCCTCGGCGAACACCCGGAACCCATTCGTCATTCCCGGTACATTCCCGGTAACTCCGAAAACCTTCCGGTAATCAAATGAGGTCATCCTATATATCAATCTTTGTTTCCGGACCATTACGGAAACCCTCGTGACGTCCGTGATCTCATCCGGGACTCCGAACAACATTCGGTAACCAACCATATAACTCAAATACGCATAAAACAACGTCGAACCTTAAGTGTGCAGACCCTGCGGGTTCGAGAACTATGTAGACATGACCCGAGAGACTCCTCGGTCAATATTCAATAGCGGGACCTGGATGCCCATATTGGATCCTACATATTCTACGAAGATCTTATCGTTTGAACCTCAGTGCCAAGGATTCATATAATCCCGTATGTCATTCCCTTTGTCCTTCGGTATGTTACTTGCCCGAGATTCGATCGTCAGTATCCGCATACCTATTTCAATCTCGTTTACCGGCAAGTCTCTTTACTCGTTTCGTAATACAAGATGCTGCAACTTACACTAAGTCACATTGCTTGCAAGGCTTGTGTGTGATGTTGTATTACCGAGTGGGCCCCGAGATACCTCTCCGTCACACGGAGTGACAAATCCCAGTCTCGATCCATACTAACTCAACGAACACCTTCGGAGATACCTGTAGAGCATCTTTATAGTCACCCAGTTACGTTGCGACGTTTGATACACACAAAGCATTCCTCCGGTGTCAGTGAGTTATATGATCTCATGGTCATAGGAACAAATACTTGACACGCAGAAAACAGTAGCAACAAAATGACACGATCAATATGCTACGTCTATTAGTTTGGGTCTAGTCCATCACGTGATTCTCCTAATGACGTGATCCAGTTATCAAGCAACAACACCTTGTTCATAATCAGAAGACCTTGACTATCTTTGATCAACTGGCTAGCCAACTAGAGGCTTGCTAGGGACAGTGTTCTGTTTATGTATCCACACATGTATATAAGCCTTCATTCAATACAATTATAGCATGGATAATAAACGATTATCTTGATACAGGAATTATAATAATAACTATATTTATTATTGCCTCTAGGGCATAATTCCAACAGGCTCCCACTTGCACTAGAGTCAATAATCTAGCCCTCACATCATCATGTGAATTACATTGTAATAAATCTAACACCCATACAGTTCTGGTGTTGATCATGCTTTGCCCGTGGAAGAGGTTTAGTCAGCGGGTCTGCTACATTCAGATCCGTGTGCACTTTGCATATATTTACGTCCTCCCCTTCGACGTAGTCGCGGATGAGGTTGAAGCGTCGTTTGATGTGTCTGGACTTCTTGTGAAACTGTGGTTCCTTTGCTAGGGCAATGGCACCCGTGTTGTCATAGAACAAGGTTATTGGATTCAGTGCGCTTGGCACTACTCCAAGATCCGTCATGAACTGCTTCATCCAGACACCCTCCTTAGCCGCCTCCGAGGCAGCCATGTACTCCGCTTCACATGTATAATCTGCTACGACGCTTTGCTTGGAACTGCACCAGCTTACCGCACCCTCATTAAGAATAAATACGTATCCGGTCTGCGACTTAGAGTCATCCGGATCTGTGTCAAAGCTTGCATCGACGTAACCCTTTACGGCGAGCTCTTCGTCACCTCCATACACGAGAAACATCTCCTTAGTCCTTTTCAGGTACTTCAGGATATTCTTGACCGCCGTCCAGTGATCCACTCCTGGATTACTCTGGAACCTGCCTGCCATACTTATGGTCAAGCTAACGTCCGGTCTAGTGCACAGCATTGCATACGTGATAGAACCTATGGCTGAAGCATAGGGGACGGTGCTCATATGCTCTCTATCCTCATCAGTTGCTGGGCACTGAGTCTTACTCAATCTTGTACCTTGTAAAACTGGCAAGAACCCTTTCTTGGACTGTTCCATTTTGAACCTCTTCAAAACTTTATCAAGGTATGTGCTTTGTGAAAGTCCTATCAGGCGTTTCGATCTATCCCTGTAGATCTTAATGCCTAGAATGTAAGCAGCTTCTCCTAGGTCCTTCATAGAGAAACTTTTATTCAAGTAATCCTTTATGCTCTCCAAAAACTCTACGTTGTTTCCAATCAGCAATATGTCATCCACATATAATATTAGAAACGCCACAGAGCTCCCATCACTTTCTTATAAATACAAGATTCTCCAACCACTTGTATAAACCCAAATGCTTTGATCACCTCATCAAAGCGTTTGTTCCAACTCCGAGATGCTTGCACCAGCACATAAATGGATCGTTGGAGCTTGCACACCTTGTTAGCATTCTTAGGATCGACAAAACTTCGGGTTGCATCATATACAACTCTTCCTTAAGGAAACCGTTAAGGAACGCCGTTTTGACATCCATCTGCCAGATTTCATAATCAAAAAATGCAGCTATTGCTAACATGATTCTGACGGACTTAAGCATCGCTACGGGTGAGAATGTCTCATCATAGTCAACTCCTTGAACTTGTGAAAAACCCTTTGCCACAAGTCGAGCTTTATAAACGGTCACATTGCCGTCAGCGTCCGTCTTCTTCTTAAAGATCCATTTGTTCTGAATAGCCTTGCGGCCCTCAAGTAGTACTTCCAAAGTCCATACTTTGTTCTCATACATGGATCCTATCTTGGACTTCATGGCCTCTAGCCATTTGTTGGAATCTGGGCCCACCATTGCTTCTTCATAATTTGCAGGTTCATTGTTGTCTAACAACATGATTGACATGACGGGATTACCGTACCACTCTGGAGCAGCACGTGGTCTCGTCGACCTGCGTGGTTCGACAGGAACTTGAACCGGAGTTTCATGATCATCATCATTAACTTCCTCCTCAACCGGCGTCGCAATGACAGAGGTTTCCCCTTGCCTTGCGCCACCATCTAGAGGGATGAGAGGTTCGACAACCTCATCAAGTTCTATCTTCCTCCCATTCAATTCTCTCGAGAGAAACTCCTTCTCGAGAAAAGCTCCGTTTTTAGCAACAAACATTTTGCCCTCGGATTTGAGATAGAAGGTGTACCCAACTGTCTCTTTTGGGTAACCTATGAAGATGCACTTTTCCGCTTTGGGTTCCAGCTTTTCAGGCTGAAGCTTTTTGACATAAGCATCACATCCCCAAACTTTAAGAAACGACAACTTTGGCCTTTTGCCATACCACAGTTCGTATGGCGTCGTCTCAACGGATTTTGATGGTGCCCTATTTAAAATGAATGCAGTTGTTTCTAATGCATAACCCCAAAACGATAACGGCAAATCGGTAAGAGACATCATAGATCGCACCATCTCTAATAAAGTACGATTACGACGTTCGGACACACCATTACGCTGTGGTGTTCCAGGCGGTGTCAACTGTGAAACAATTCCACATTGTTTTAAGTGAGCACCGAACTCGAAACTCAGATATTCACCCCCACGATCAGACCGTAGGAACTTGATCTTCTTGTTACGATGATTTTCAACTTCACTCTGAAATTGCTTGACTTTTCAAATGTTTCAGACTTGTGCTTCATTAAGTAGACATAGCCATATCTACTCAAATCGTCAGTGAAGGTGAGAAAATAACGATATCCGCCGCGTGCCTCTACGCTCATCGGACCGCACACATCGGTATGTATGATTTCCAACAAGTCACTTGCACGCTTCATTGTTCCGGAGAACGGAGTTTTAGTCATCTTGCCCATGAGGCATGGTTCGCACGTGTCAAGTGAATCAAAGTCAAGTGACTCCAAAAGTCCATCGACATGGAGTTTCTTCATGCGCTTTACATCAATATGACCTAAGCGGTAGTACCATAAAAATACGGCGCTATCATTGTTAACTCTAATTCTTTTGGTCTCAATGTTATGTATGTGTGTATCACTATCAAGATTCAATATGAACAATCCTCTCACATTGGGTGCATGACCATAAAATATGTTACTCATAGAAATAGAACAACCATTATTCTCTGACTTAAAAGAGTAACCGTCTCGCAATAAACAAGATCCAGATATAATGTTCATGCTCAACGCAGGCACTAAATAACAATGATTCAAGTTCATAACTAATCCTGATGGTAACTGAAGTAAAATTGTGCCGACGGCGATTGCATCAACCATGGAACCATTTCCTACGCGCATCGTCACTTCATCTTTCGCCAGCCTTCATCTATCCCGCAGTTCCTGTTTCGAGTTGCAAATATGAGCAACAGAACCGGTGTCGAATACCCAGGCATTACTACGAGAGCCGGTTAAGTACACATCAATAACATGTATATCAAATATACCTGATTTTTCTTTGGCCGCCTTCTTATCAGCCACATACTTGGGGCAGTTGCGCTTCGAGTGACCCATACCCTTGCAATAGTAACACTCTGTTTCAGGCTTAGGTCCAGCTTTGGGTTTCTTCGTCGGATTGGCAACAGGCTTGCCGCTCTTCTTTGAATTACCCTTCTTGCCTTTGCCGTTTCTCTTGAAACTATTGGTCTTATTCACCATCAACACTTGATGCTCTTTACGGAGTTCAAACTCTGCGACTTTCAGCATCGCAAACAACTCGCCGGGTGACTTGTTCGTCCCTTGCATGTTGTAGTTCAACCCAAAGCCTTTATAGCTTGGCGGCAGTGATTGAAGGATTCTGTGAGTGATAGCCTCTTGCGGGAGTTCAATCCCCAGCTCAGCTAGACGGTTTGAGTACCCAGACATTTTGAGCACATGTTCACTGACAGACGAGTTCTCCTCCATCTTGCAAGCATAGAATTTATCGGAGGTCTCATACCTCTCGATCCGGGCGTTCTTCTGAAAGATGAACTTCAACTCCTGGAACATCTCAAATGCTCCATGACGCTCAAAGCGACGTTGAAGTCCCGGTTCTAAGCCATACAAGACTGCACATTGAACTACTGAGTAGTCCTCCTTACGTGTTAACCAAGCGTTCTTAACATCCTGGCCAACCGTAGCGGGTGGTTCATCTCCTAGCACAACATTAAGGACATAATCCTTCTTCCCAGCTTGTAAGATTAGCTTAAGATTACGAGCCCAGTCTACAAAGTTGCTTTCATCATCTTTCAACTTAGCTTTCTCTAGGAACGTATTAAAATTCAGGGTGACTGTCGCGTGAGCCATGATCTACAACACAAATATATTCAAAGTGGACTTAGACTATGTTCAAGATAATTAGAGTTTAACTTAATCAAATTACTCGCTAAACTCCCACTCAAAAAGTACATCTCTCTAGTCATTTGAGTGGTTCATGATCCACTTACACTAGCTCAAGTCCGATCATCACGTGAGTTGAGTATAGTTTCAGTGGTAAGCATCCCTATGCTAATCATATCATCTATATGATTCATGATCGACCTTTCGGTCTCATGTGTTTCGAGGCCATGTCCGCACATGCTAGGCTCGTCAAGCTTAACTCGAGTGTTCCGCGTGTGCAACTCTTTTGCACCCGTTGTATGTGAACGTTGAGTCTATCACACCCGATCATCACGTGGTATCTCGAAACGACGTACTGTAGCAATGGTGCACAGTCGGGGAGAACACAATTTCGTCTTGAAATTTTAGTGAGAGATCACCTTATAATGCTACCGTCGTTCTAAGCAAAATAAGGTGCATAAAAGGATTAACATCACATGCAATTCATAAGTGACATGATATGGCCATCATCACGTGCTCCTTGATCTCCATCACCAAAGCACCGGCACGATCTTCTTGTCACCGGCGCCACACCATGATCTTCATCAACGTGTCGCCATCGGGGTTGTCGTGCTACTCATGCTATTACTACTAAAGCTACATCCTAGCAAAATAGCAAACGCATCTGCAAGCACAAACGTTAGTTTAAAGACAACCCTATGGCTCCTGCCGGTTGTCGTACCATCGACGTGCAAGTCGATATTATCTATTACAACATGATCATCTCATACATCTAATATAGCACATCACATCGTTGGCCATATCACATCACAAGCATACCCTGCAAAAACAATTAGACGTCCTCTAATTTTGTTGTTGCCTGTTTTACGTGGTGACCATGGGTATCTAGTAGGATCGCATCTTACTTACGCAAACACCACAACGGAGATATATGAATTGCTATTTAACCTTATACAAGGACCTCGTCGGTCAAATCCGATTCAACTAAAGTTGGAGAAACTGACACTTGCCAGTCATCTTTGAGCAACGGGGTTACTCGTAGCGATGAAACCAGTCTCTCGTAAGCGTACGAGTAATGTCGGTCCAAGCCGCTTCAATCCAACAATACCGCGGAATCAAGAAAAGACTAAGGAGGGCAGGAAAACGCACATCACCGCCCACAAAAACTTTTGTGTTCTACTCGAGAAGACATCTACGCATGAACCTAGCTCTGATACCACTGTTGGGGAACGTCGCATGGGAAACAAAATAATTTCCTACGCGCACGAAGACCTATCATGGTGATGTCCATCTACGAGAGGGGATATTCGATCTACGTACCCTTGTAGACCGCACAGCAGAAGCGTTAGTGAACGCGGTTGATGTAGTGGAACGTCCTCACGTCCCTCGATCCGTCCCGCGATCAGTCCCACGATCTAGTGCCGAACGGACGGCACCTCCGCGTTCAGCACACGTACAGCTCGACGATGATCTCGGCCTTCTTGATCCAGCAAGAGAGACGGAGAGGTAGATGAGTTCTCCGGCAGCGTGACGGCGCTCCAGAGGTTGGTGATGATCTTATCTCAGCAGGGCTCCGCCCGAGCTCCGCAGAAACGCGTTCTAGAGGTAAAACCGTGGAGATATGTGGTCGGGCTGCCGTGGCAAAGTTGTCTCAAATCAGCCCTAAAACCTCTGTATATATAGGGGGAAGAGGGGGAGCCTTGCCTTGGGGTCCAAGGACCCCCAAGGGGTTCGGCCGAGCCAAGGGGGCAACCCTCCCCTTCCAAACCGAGTCCAACTAGGTTTGGAAGGAGGAGTCCTTCCCCCTTTTCCCACCTCCTCTTTTTTTTCTCTTTGATTTTCTTCCTATGGCGCATAGGGCCTTCTTGGGCTGTCCCACCAGCCCACTAAGGGCTGGTGCGCCACCCCCAAGGCCTATGGGCTTCCCCGGGGTGGGTTGCCCCCCCGGTGAACACCCGGAACCCATTCGTCATTCCCGGTACATTCCCGGTAACTCGAAAAACCTTCCGGTAATCAAATGAGGTCATCCTATATATCAATCTTCGTTTCCGGACCATTCCGGAAACCCTCGTGACGTCCGTGATCTCATCCGGGACTCTGAACAACATTCGGTAACCAACCATATAACTCAAGTACGCATAAAACAACGTCGAACCTTAAGTGTGCAGACCCTGCGGGTTCGAGAACTATGTAGACATGACCCGAAAGACTCCTCGGTCAATATTCAATAGCGGGACCTGGATGCCCATATTGGATCCTACATATTCTACGAAGATCTTATCGTCTGAACCTCACTGCCAAGGATTCATATAATCCCGTATGTCATTCCCTTTGTCCTTCGGTATGTTACTTGCCCGAGATTCGATCGTCAGTATCCGCATACCTATTTAAAACTCGTTTACCGGCAAGTCTCTTTACTCGTTCCGTAATACAAGATGCCGCAACTTACACTAAGTCACATTGCTTGCAAGGCTTGTGTGTGATGTTGTATTACCGAGTGGGCCCCGAGATACCTCTCCGTCACACGGTGTGACAAATCCCAGTCTCGATCCATACTAACTCAACGAACACCTTCGGAGATACCTGTAGAGCATCTTTATAGTCACCCAGTTACGTTGCGACGTTTGATACACACAAAGCATTCCTCCGGTGTCAGTGAGTTATATGATCTCATGGTCATAGGAACAAATACTTGACACGCAGAAAACAGTAGCAACAAAATGACACGATCAATATGCTACGTCTATTAGTTTGGGTCTAGTCCATCACGTGATTCTCCTAATGACGTGATCCAGTTATCAAGCAACAACACCTTGTTCATAATCAGAAGACCCTGACTATCTTTGATCAACTGGCTAGCCAACTAGAGGCTTGCTAGGGACAGTGTTTTGTTTATGTATCCACACATGTATATAAGCCTTCATTCAATACAATTATAGCATGGACAATAAACGATTATCTTGATACAGGAATTATAATAATAACTATATTTATTATTGCCTCTAGGGCATAATTCCAACAGCATGCCCCCCTCCCGATTGATCCCAAACTGGGCCGGGCCAGCGCCGCACAGCCCAGCAAGCTTCCCAGCTGGCACGCCCGCGGGCTCGCTGCATCTCGTTGACGGTTGCATGCCCATGCATGCGAAGGGGCCCACAACCATGCACGTGATGAGGTTTGGGGCGGCAGGGCACATGTGGTCCACAAGCAACAGAGAAGGATGGGCAACCGCGGCAGCAATTGCAGGCACGCCTTCCGACACGACAGGTGGGGCAGGAGACATGAGAACGGGAACTGCCTCCTGCGCCGGTCCGGAAAGGAGATGGGCAACTTCTTCTCTTGGATGGTCGAAGGTGACCAGAAGAGGTGGTGGGACGCCGTGCTTGTCACTAGCGCCTTGTGTGGCGTCATGCTTGTCTCCATCTCCTTGGTCGTCAGGGGTCGTGGCAGTGTCGGTTGAAAGACCGTGGATGTTGCCTAGAGGGGGGGGGGGGTCAATAGACGCTTTAAAATAATTACGGTTTAGGCTTGAACAAATGCAGAATAAAACTAACGTTTAATTTGTCAAGCACAAAATCTACAATTATGCTCACCTATGTGCACCAACAACTTATGCCAAGCAAGATAAACAACTAAGTGATAGGAAGATATATGACAATAAACATATGGCTATCACAAAGTAAAGTGCTAAGTAAAGGGTTTGGGTAAGAGATAACCGAGGCACGCGGAGATGATGATGTATCCCGAAGTTCACACCCTTGCGGATGCTAATCTCCGTTGGAGCGGTGTGGAGGCACAATGCTCCCCAAGATGCCACTAAGGCCACCGTAATCTCCCCACGCTCTCGCACAATGCAAGATGCCGTGATTCCACTAAGGGACCCTTGAGGGCGGTCACCGAACCCGTACAAATGGCAAACCTTGGCGGCGGTCACCGATACCCGTACAAATTGCTCGGGGCAATCTCCACAACCTAATTGGAGACCCTGACGCTTGCCTGAAGCTTTACACCACAATGATTGAGCTCCGAGACACCACCAAGCTTCTAGGACGCCAAAGCATCCACGAAGAACAATATCTAGGGTACTAAGTACCAAAGGTAATAAGCTTCTCAAACTTCACTTCCACGTATCACCGTGGAGAACTCAAACGATGCAACTAATGCAATCGCAAGGGCACATGGAGTACCCAAGTCCTTCTCTCCCAAATCCCACCAAAGCAACTAATGCTAGGGAGGAAAATGAGAGGAAGAACGAATAAGAACACGAAGAACTCCAAGATCTAGACCCAAGGGGTTCCCCTTACTTAGAGGAGAAAGTGATTGGTGGAAATGTGGATCTAGATCTCCTCTCTCTTTTCCCTCAAGAACTAGCAAGAATCATTGGAGGGATTGGGAGTTAGCAAGCTCGAAGAAGGTCAACAATGGGGGAAGAACACGAGCTAAATAGATAAGGTTCAATGGGGAAGAAGACCCCCTTTTATAGGTGGGAAAAAATCCAACCGTTATGCCTCACAGCCCACACAGAGCGGTACTACCGCTCGGTAGGTTCACCAACCATGCTGAGGCCAAAAAGGATGCAAAAAACAGTCCGACGGAGCGGTACTACCGCTAGGGAGCGGTAGTAAAAAATTACTACCGCTCCGGGGGCGGTACTACCGCTACAGGAGCGGTACTACCGCTCGCACCAGGAGCGGTACTACCGCTGGATACTGAAACTGCTGTAACTTTCGCATACGGACTCCGAATTCAACGAAACCGAGTTTTTTGGAAAGCTAATGACATGGGCTAACACAATCTTGATAGAAATATCAATAATAAGCAAGTTAGAAAAGTCCCATAAGAAAATGGTGGGAACCCTTCTTCGAATAAGACCGGTAAAAACTCCCAACATCGAAAACATCATAGAAGATGCATATGGACTCCGTTTTCGATGAACTCGAGCGTGTCATGAAGATGACCATAAGCTCTAAAACTCACAAAGAGAAATACCAAACAAGAACCAAGAAGTATGATGCAAGGATGCAAATGGTTTGAGCTCTCAATAAACGATACGATCAAGCTACTCACTTGAGAGCCCCCCTTGACAGTATGACAATCTATCCTAAAACAGAAAACCTATGAAGGGCAAACCTATACCTTGCACCTCGTCCTCTTGAACTAGATGACGATGATCTTGGCTTCCTCAAGATGGACCACCTTTCTTGACTGCGTTGGCTTGATGAAGATTAGTTGATTGCTCCCCCATACACACTATGGATGAGCCGCTCTTCAGCATATCTTCACGAATCCATTGCCACCATCCTCCACTACTTGACGTCAACCTCCATGGGTTGTATGAGATCTTCCTATTGACGCAAGCCCATGGAAACACACCTAAGCCCATATAGAATTCTCATGAAGAACATGGGTTAGTACACAAATACGTAATGGACAATGCTTATCATACCATGGGATCACTTGATCCCTCTCGGTACATCTTGTAAGCTTTGTGTGTTGATCATCTTGATTTACTCTTTGTATGACGATCTTGATCAACCTTGTGTCTCTATGACCATTCTTTGGATAATACCTTGAATACCACCTTGGTCATCATATAAACTCCTTAAACCCAACAGATGGACTTCAAGAAGTGCTTATGGACAAATCCTATAAATATAATTTAAGGGAACCATTAGTCCATAGGAATTGCATCAATTACCAAAAAACACATATGGAGATATATGCTCTAACAATCTCCTTAATTCTTCATTATGTATCCAAGTCTCCAATGTCCTCCACATTCACCTATTGATCAAGTTTGAGCTTGTTGGTCCCCAACCACGTTGGGTCCTAAGAGGTTAGTCACAATAGGCTTGGCAACCAAATGGTACTTTTCTTGACACCACTTCGAGTACCAACAAACTTGACAAACACATTGCCAACCTTATCCTTCCCAAATGAATAGATATCATCAATAATGATTGGGTTGGATAAATTACCTCTCGTGCAAGAAGAAGCAAAGTGACCCTTCTCACGACATAAGTAGCAACATCTACCCTTTAATTTCTTCCCTATTGATTTCTCAACATGACGAGTGTTGTCTTGGGTCTTCTTGGGAAAGGGCCTTTCTTCAACTTGTAGTTGAGTATGTGAGTGCACTTGTGGCCTCTTCCCTTGTTGCTTGTGACTTTGGGGCTTCTTCTTTAGTGGGCAAGATCTAACATGGTGCCCTTCAATTTTGCACTTGACGCAAATAATCTTGGTCGAATTCTTGACTTGTTCTTGGCCTTTCTTGAAGCTTTTGGACTTATTCTTCTTGTTGGAGTTGAATCCAAGTCCATATCTGTCATTTGGGAATTTTGGCCCACACAAGACATTATTGAGTGTGAACATTACTTCATGACTCTTTTCCAAGTCTTTCTTCAAGAAAGTGACTTGGGCCTTGAGCTCTTTGATTTCCTCTACATGGTTAGTATCAACACAAGTACTAGAGGAAGTATAAGCTTCATTGTTAGAGCAACAAGGCATGGAAAGTAATTCATCACAAGATGTAGCAACATTGTGAGTAGATGAATTACGAGGACTAGCACATGGCAATATAGATTTTTGACTAGAAGTTGTGCTAATGTCCACATGAGGCTCACTCGATGTTACCTTTGTAGTAATAGCCTCATGAGCTAATTTTAGCACATTATGGGATACTAGAAGATCATCATGAGAGCTTGTGAGCATTACATGACTTTCTTCCAATTTTCTATAATTGCTAGATAGCAACTCGAGTTGAGCCCTTAGCTCAACATTCTCCTTTAAAATGGATGCTTCACAAGAAGTCGAATTAGTAGCACAACCATCATTATTAACAATAAGAGGAGAAGGCAACTTGGCAAGCTCTTTAGCATATGAAGATTCAAGTTGAGCATGAGACTCGGTGAGTTCGATGAGCGAACTCTTAATAGCCTTTGAGCCATTTTCGAGGTGCTCATAGTCCTCAACGAGTTTAGCATGTGCAACTTCAAGCTTATCGTTTTTAGTTCTAAAATCATTAGCCACCTCGAGAGCTCTATCATGGAATTCCTTTAATCTAGATAATTCTATAGCAAAGGTTTCCTCAAGAGATTCCTTGGTGGTTTGTTCATTTTCAAGAGCTTGAGATAGCTCCGTGATCTCGTTAGCGTATTCACGCTCATGACCTTCCATTGTCTCAATGGTGGCCTCATGCTCCTCGAGATGAGCTTCCAACTCCTCAATGTATTTCTTGCCCTCAGTGGCAATAAACATGATTTCCAAGAAGTTGGAACAAGCAAGTTTATTCTTATAAAGAGATTTAAAAATCATTTCACCCTTAATTTTTAAGGATGCAATATTATCACTCTCTTCATCATTATTCTCATCCCCATTATCATCAACATCATCATCATGAGATATTTTGGGATTCAAAGTAGGAGATACCTTTGAAGCCTTATCCATAAGGCAAAAGTGAGTCACAATAGATGATGATGTAGGATCCCATGAAGCATCATTCAAGGCCACATCTTGTTTCATGGAGTGATGAATTTCCTATACATTGTTAGCACAACAACTCGAGGAAATATATACATTTTTATCATGGCAACAAGATATAGGAAGCATATCATCATGAGATTTAGTCAAGTAGTTTTTACATGATATCCAAGGACTATCAACACATGCATGTAAAACATTTAGAGTGCTCGAAGTGTTAATGCCCAAAGATGAAGCATTGCAATAATATAGTGATGAAGGATCATCAATAATAAACCCACTATCATCGTTGCAATGATCACCACTACTCACCATATCATTACCTTGTGGCAATCCACATGTAGGTGGAGTAGATGAAGTTGAGAAGATCACACGACCGGAGGTGGAGGGAGAACAATCATTCCCACAAATCTTGGACATACCATATTTATCATGAAGCTTTGTCCACAACTCATGAGCATCCCGGAATGGCATGAGTTGAAATATAACTACATTGCTCAAAGCATCAAAAAGCACATTAGAAGTTTGAGCATTGAGAGAAGAGTTTTTCTCATCCTCTAAAGATATATTTTGAGAATCCTTTGGAGGAGAAAAACCCATATCTACAATTCGCTCTAAATTTGGGTCCAAGACCCGAAAGTGATTAAGCATGCGAATTACCCAAACATCAAAATTTGTGCCATCGAAACTAAGAGTGTTAGTGAATCCTAAACCCCTAGTCGGCATCCTTACTCTCTAGGTGGTTAAACCTAATAAAGAGAGACCTAGCTCTAATACCAATTGAAAGGACGTGGATGTCGCCTAGAGGGGGGGGGCGAATAGGCGCTTTAAAATAATTACGGTTTAGGCTTGAACAAATGCAGAATAAAACTAACGTTTAATTTGTCAAGCACAAAACATACAACAACTAGGCTCACCTATGTGCACCAACAACTTATGCTAAGCATGATAAACAACTAAGTGATAGGAAGATATATGACAATAAACAATATGGCTATCAAAAAGTAAAGTGCATAAGTAAAGGGTTCGGTTAAGAGATAACCGAGGCACGCAGAGACGATGATGTATCCCGAAGTTCACACCTTTGCGGATGCTAATCTTCGTTGGAGCGGTGTGGAGGCACAATGCTCCCCAAGATGCCACTAAGGCCACCGTAGTCTCCTCACGCTCTCGCACAATGCAAGATGTTGTGATTCCACTAAGAGACCCTTGAGGGCGGTCACCGAACGCGTACAAATGGCAAACCTTGGGGACGGTCACCGATACCCATACAAATTGCTCGGGGCAATCTCCACAACCTAATTGGAGACCCCGACGCTTGCCTGAAGCTTTACACCACAATGATTGAGCTCCGATACACCACCAAGCTTCTAGGACGCCAAAGTATCCACGAAGAACAATATCTAGGGTACTAAGTACCAAAGGTAATAAGCTTCTCAAACTTCAGTTCCACGTATCATCGTGGAGAACTCAAACGATGCAACTAATGCAATGGCAAGGGCACACGGAGTGCCCAAGTCCTTCTCTCCCAAATCCCACCAAAGCAACTAATGCTAGGGAGGAAAATGAGAGGAAGAACGAAGAAGAACACGAAGAACTCCAAGATCTAGACCCAAGGGGTTCCCCTCACTTAAAGGGGAAAGTGATTGGTGAAAATGTGGATCTAGATCTCCTCTCTCTTTTTCCTCAAGAACTAGCAAGAATCATTGGAGGGATTGAGAGTTAGCAAGCTCGAAGAAGGTCAACAATGGGGGAAGAACACGAGCTAAAGAGATAAGGTTCAATGGGGAAGAATACCCCCTTTTATAGGTGGGGAAAAGTTCAACCGTTAAGCCTCACAGCCCGCACACACCGGTACTACCACTCATGGAGCGGTACTACCGCTCGGTAGGTTCACCAACCATGCTGAGGCCAAAAAGGATGCAAAAAACAGTCCGACGGAGCGGTACTACCGCTAGGGAGCGGTAGTAAAAAATTAGTACCGCCCCGGGGGCGGTACTACCTCTCCGGGGGCGGTACTACCGCTATAGGAGCGGTACTACCGCTCGCACCAGGAGCGGTACTACTGCTGGATACTGAAACTGCTGTAACTTTCGCATACAGACTCCGAATTTAACGAAACCAAGTTTGTTGGAAAGCTAACGACATGGGCTAACACAATCTTGATATAAATATAAATAAGAAGCAAGTGAGAAAAGTCCTATAAGAAAATTGTGAGAACCCTTCTTCGAATAAGACCGGTAAAAACTCCCAACATCGAAAACATCATAGAAGATGCATATGGACTCCGTTTTCGATGAACTCGAGCGTGTCATGAAGATGACCATAAGCTCTAAAACTCACAAAGAGAAATACCAAACAAGAACCAAGAAGTATGATGCAAGGATGCAAATGGTTTGAGCTCTCAACGAACGATACGATCAAGCTACTCACTTGAGAGCCCCCCTTGACAGTACGACAATCTATCCTAAAACAGAAAACCTATCAAGGGCAAACCTATACCTTGCACCTCCTCCTCTTGAGCTAGATGACGATGATCTTGGCTTCCTCAAGATGGACCACCTTTCTTGATTGCGTTAGCTTGATGAAGACTAGTTGATTGCTCCCCATACACACTATGGGTGAGCCGCTCTTCAGCATATCTTCACAAGTCCATTGCGACCATCCTTCACCACTTGACGTCATCCTCCATGGGTTGTATGAGATCTTCCTCTTGACGCAAGCCCATGGAAACACACCTAACCCCACATAGAACTCTCACGAAGAACATGGGTTAGTACACAAATACGTAATGGACAATGCTTACCATACCATGGGATCACTTGATCCCTCTCGGTATATCTTGTATGCTTTGTGTGTTGATCATGTTGATTTACTCTTTGTCTGACGATCTTGATCAACCTTGTGCCTCTATGACCATTCTTTGGATAATACCTTGAATACCACCTTGGTCATCATATAAACTCCTTGAACCTAACAGATGGACTTCAAGAAGTGCCTATGGACAAATCCTATAAATATAACTTAAGGCAACCATTAGTCCATAGGAATTGTCATCAATTACCAAAACCACATATGGAGATATATGCTCTAACATCGGTGCCCATCCCAGCCTGGTCAGCAGCGGCTTCGTCGGGTGGGGTGAAGCTGTCATCATGGCAGGCGCCATTATTCCGCACAGGAGTTGACGCCGTCATCGCAGCATTCGCGCCGTGAGGGCCCGCATCATCCACCTAACGCTGCTGCCGGCCGTGATGGTGGCCCTGTGCGCCATGCCTTGAGAGGCTGTCGGAGCCGCCGCCGGAGCCAGAGGCATGAGGGATCGGCCATGGGTTGGCGCCGCCTCCTGATCGTCCAGAAGGAGCACCATCTCCTGGGCCGTCCTGGTCGTTGCGGCCGTCAAAGTTGAGGCACGAGTGCACGGGCCCTCTTTGCTGCCGGGGAGGGAAGGTCTCGTCCTCAAAGTGGAGGTTCCACCGGTAGTGCCACTTGACCGAGTCGTCGCGAGGAGGCGAGCCGAGGTCGTCGATGGGGATGCCGCTGGTATCGCTATGGGAGCTCGCAGGGCTGCCCCGGAAGGATGGATCCACCGGCTCGACGGAGAAGTCGTGGATGCGGTCGAGGTGGATGAGGATCGGATACGCCAGCAGGCTGACCGGCTCCGACCGGCTTGGCTCGTCGCAGAGATTCTCCAGGAATCTCCTGTGGAAGCTCTCCAGGAATCTCCTGTGGAAGCTTGCCGAGGCCTGATCAAGAGGCTCCTCGACAGTGAGGGTTCCCCTGGTGGCGATCTTGGTCGGGTCCTGGACCCGAACCCAGGCGCAACAGGACGCGGATTCCTCTTGGTCGTGTCCTGGACCCGTTGAAAATTTACTCTGCATTTTGGGCAAGCTGAAGTTCTACTGTCCTCCTCTTTTGAGAGGAAGCTGAAGTTTTACTCTTGGTGGGTGGATCGCAGACCTTAGAAGGTGAACAAGTTGCCAGTTTCTCCCACCGAGCAGGTGAGCATTGCTGCATTTTTGGATGCGATGGGCGCGGGGCGGCCGTTGACCTTGGATAGGACTGTCCGTTTATTTAGTACTAGCAGATGGGTCCGTGCGCTGCAACGGAAGAAAAAAAATGCTACACGGTCTTAATTTATAAAAAATAATTTATAATCTGAGAATTTTTAGTTACGACACAAACAAAGATGAACTTACCCTACAAAAATGCAATTCAAGATTTTCACTAGCCAAATGCCGCATGGGAGCATAAAATAGATTCAAAATCCAGCAACCACTCTGTATGCATATCTGGCCGATGTTGTGTACGACGGACGCCGCTGTGCTCGCATGCATACTGTCGTACGTGAGTGAAAGAAATCAAGATGAACTAATTGAGAGGCCATTGGGGCAAAAAAAATTATTCACGGTCTAATTAGTGGTATACAATCTGACAACCTACCATAGATAGTTGGTCTCTTCCACAAATAATCCATTTCATCTTCTCCTCCCAATTTTTATCGCTTGATTTGAATCAGCCTCATAGAAGAAAAGAAGAAAAGATAAACAAAAATGAGAAAATAATTAAACAAAAATCGCTTTGATTTGAACCAGCCTATAGAAGAAAAGAAGAGAAGGTAAATAAAAAGGAAAAAAATAAACGAAAATTACTTGATTTGAATCAGCCTGATAGAAGAAAAGATTAAAAAAAGGAAAAAAAAATGCTAGGACAGTATTCGAACCCGGGTGTCCCAGGAAGAAGGGGCAGGCTCGAGCCAATATGCCAGGACAACTTAGGTGCCAAATTGCGGTTCAACATCTTATAAACTAATACATGACGGAGCGATTTGTGATAAAAAACGAACCATTTTCTTTTGACTTATGGGTGACACAATGGGTAATTTTAAATAACTTTAGGGGTAATGTTTATGACGTACGACAGAAGCATTATTTGCTTTATTAGTAGGTAAAGATTAGTACTATCTTTATCTGGGTTTATTAGTACATATTACTAGCAAAATGTTAATGCATGTCAGAAAAAATAATGTTGAATTCGTATTTGAATGTAGTTTCAACGATACATATAACTTATATTTTTATTAGTTAAAATTATAATCGAAGTATGACTAAAATACAAAGTGGACTAGTTAACCCTTAACGAAGGATGGTTGCCAAGTGTTTAGTTTTTGGCATCTTTAGAGCATCTCTAACATACGCATCAAAGTTTTTTGGGGCGTCGAAATAGCGTTTTAGCGTGCGCGGACGTATGGTAGTTTTAGTAGAAGCGCTAAAATTTAACAAGTCGTAGACAACGCTTCAGTGGAGGCTTAGAGCACGCATCCATCATAAACACATTTTCTCACTCGAACACAGAACCAAGAAGATCAAACATGTCCAAAATAAATCAATAATAAATAGATTAATTATTATTTTAACTCAAACAAAAGTTCATGAATAATACAACAAATAGTTTATTTTTAATACAACAAATAGTTCATATAACATCAACTTGTACGTTGCCTACTCCTTGACCACCACTCTTCGACTAGATTCTTTTGAAGCTCATCATGCGTTTCGCCACGTCGAATGATATGATAGGAGGCAATGAAGCGGGCCACCCTTGCAACGCTCCTTCACACTCGTACGGGTCTCCCCATCAACTCCTACTAAGAATAGCTTAAATCTTGTCCACGCCCATTCTCGATGATCATGTTATGCATGATCGTACAAGCGTTCATGATGTACCAAATGATCTTTTAATCCCAAAATCTAGTCGGTCCTCTCACAATAATAAATTGGGCTTGCAAAATCTTAAAAGCTCTATTGACATCTTTTCTAGTCGTCGCTTGAGCATTGTGAAAATCAAGATTTTTCTTACCTTGCGGTGCCTTCAACGGCTTCACAAATGTCTGCTACCTTGGGTAGATGCCATCTGCAAGATAGTAGTCATAGTTGTATTTATGACCATTTGCTATAAACTACATCGGTGGAGTTCTACCATTTGCAATCCTAGTCATGAATGGTGACCGTTGAGTAACTTTGATGTCATTGCAAGATCCGGGCATTCCAAAAAAAGCATGCCAAATCCAAGTCTCATGACCGGCCACGCTTCAAGGATTATAGTGGAACCATTTTTCTAGCTGTGGAATTGTCCATGCCATGCAGCAGGGCGGTTCTTTCAACTCCAATGGATGCAATCTGTTGAGCCAAGCATACCTGGGAATCCACGGGCTTTGTTGAACTCTAGAATTCTTATGGTGTCTTCAACATTAAGAGCTCTCAAATATCCCGGGACCAAACACTTGCACAATTTCAACTACGAAGCCCTTGGCACCCATGATGGCTCGACTCTCACCCATGGCCAAGTGGCCATCAACTAGATCCGTCGGAATACCGTATGCCAACATACGCAACGCGGTGGTCATCTTTTGGAAGGTGCTACACCCGAGTTCTCCGGCGGCATTCCTCCTTTGCTCGAAAAATCGATCATGCCTCGTCAATTTCTCCGCAATGTGTTTGAACAACTCGATGCTCATCCTAAAACGATGCTGAAAGTAGGATGCGGAGTGTGGGATTCTCCACAAAGTAGTTCCTCATTAGTCTATTGTGGGCATCAATCCTTTCCCTTCACAATTTATGACGATCAAAAACCGAACCACCGTGCTTTGGCTTTTTATTGACGTGAATAGCTAGGATCATTAAAATTTCCTCCTCCTCTTGAAGATCAAATTCTTCATCGGAAAAATCATAGGACGAACCCATCTACAAACTTGAATTAAAACTAATTTAAAACTACAAACAACATGCACCAAATTGATCTACAAATAAAGTTAAGCATGTACCTTGTGGGCGCGGAGTTGCAAACGGGCATCAGGCCATGTTCGTCGGAGGAACGGAGTGCTCTAGGGGCAGCGGCGAGGAGATAAGGTAGAGGAATTACTCGCGGCCACCGGGAGCAACACGAGGGCGACGACACAATAGGGAGAGGTGGGGGAAGCGCCGACGGCAGGAGCGGGCGGAGGCGACTGTGTGAGGAGGTTTCAGATCAGGCGTTGGTTCGCACACGAGATTCTCCTGTCCAGCATGCTGGAGCGGGAGCACCAAGTAAGTCGTGTGCGATGTAGTTTTTCTAGGCACGGTGGCGCCTTTTTACCGCGCGCGGCTGCTGGAGCGCTGGTTTCATTTGCGCGCACACTATGGCCAGTTTTTTCAGCGCGCCGCTTATTTAGCGCCTGTGTTGGACGCAATATCACTCAAATTGAGTCCTCACATAGGAATCAGAGGCTTTCTATCACTCAAATTGAGTCCTCACATAACAATCAGAGGCTTTCTATATATTTTCACCCCATCAAAATTACCCCCCACTTTAACACTAGCCTTCATTTCTAATCCATAAAATAATTACACACTAACACGTGGGACGTGTCGCAAGATTACTTTTTCATTTTTAGTTGTTCTTGTTTCCCCCCTCTCTCTCCTCGTGGGCGTCAGGGATTGTGATGACCCCCTCAACTCCGGAGAGCACTGGCATCAACGTTGAGGCGGAAGGCAACAAGTGCTTGACATACCGTGAGCGCGATGTCGCGAGGTAGACATCGAGCTCAGGACGGCCACCTATATGCAGGGCGACGACTCAGCGTGGCAACGGTAAGGAATGGTGATGCGTGATAGCAACACAAGATAGTAAGGTGCATTGGCTTGGAGTGGTAGAGGGAGTTGATGGTGTAGGGTGGTGCTCAGAAGTCGCGAGATGGCGCGGGAGACGACGGTCCGTGGAGTGGTAGAGGGAGATGATGGTGTAGGGTGGTGCTCAGAAGTCACAAGATGGGGCGGGAGACGACGGTCGACAGTGCAGGAAATCTTACGACCTTCTCTACTTTCACCCCTCAAAAATTTCCCCACTCCAAACTAGCCTTTATTTGTCATCCCTCAACAAAAAATCACACGCTAACAATGGGACTTCCTGTAAGAGTTCTTTTCCATTTTTACTTGTTATGGCTTTCTCTCTCTCCTCCTGGCCATTAGGGATTGTGATGAGCCCCTTCCTCCGGAGAGCATTGGCATCAACGTCGAGGTAGAAGGTGGCATGTGGTTGAAATAGCGCGAGCGCGATGTCACGAGATGGACATCAACCTCGGGACGACCACCTGTATGCAAGGCGACGACTGGTACATGGCAGCAGTAGGGGATGGTGATGCGTGATAGTGATGCGAGATAGCGAGGTGCATCACCGTGGAGCGATAGAGGGAGATGATGGTGTGGCTGTGTTGGAAATATGCCCTAGAGGCAATAATAAATAGTTATTATTATATCTCCTTGTTCAAGATAATCGTTTATTATCCATGCTAGAATTGTATTGAATGGAAACTCAGATACATGTGTGGATACATAGACAACTCACTGTCCCTAGTAAGCCTCTAGTTGACTAGCTCGTTGATCAAAGATGGTTAAGATTTCCTAGCCATAGACAAGTGTTGTCACTTGATAACGGGGTCATATCATTAGGAGAATGATGTGATGGACAAGACCCAAACTATGAAACGTAGCATGTGATCGTGTCATTTTATTGCTACTGTTTTTCTCCATGTCAAGTATATGTTCCTATGACCATGAGATCAGGTAACTCACTGACACTGGAAGAATACCTTGTGTGTATGAAACGTCGCAACGTAACTGGGTGACTATAAAGGTGCTCTACAAGTATCTTTGAAGGTGTCCGTTGAGTTAGCATGGATCAAGACTGAGATTTATCACTTCGATGACGAAGGGGTATCTCGGGGCCCACTCGATAATACAACATCACAACAAGCCTTGCAAGCAATGTGACTACATAGTTAGCCACGGGATTTTTTATTATGGAACGAGTAAAGAGACTTGCCGGGAACGAGATTCAAATAGGTATAGAGATACCGACGATGGAATCTCGGGCAAGTAACATACCGAAGGACAAATGAAATGTTATACGGGATTAACTGAATCCTTGACAAAGATGTTCAAACGATTAAGATCTTCGTAGAATATGTAGGATCCAGTATGGACATCCAAGTCCCGCTATTGGGTATTGACTGGAGAGTGTCTCGGTCATGTCTACATAGTTCTCGAACCCGCAGGGTCTGCACACTTAAGGTTCGGTGACGTTTCGGTATAGTTGAATTATGGATGTTGGTAACCGAATGTTGTTCGGAGTTCCGGATGAGATCCCGGACGTCACGAGGAGTTCCGGAATGGTCCGAAGACGAAGATTGATATATAGTAAAGTTACATTTGGCTTTTGGAAAGATTTCGGGCATTACCGTTAAAGTACCGAGAGTGATGAATGGTTTCCGGGATTTTACCGGGAGGGGCCACCCACCCACGAGGGACCTAGTAGGCCTAAAGGTGGCGCACCAGCCCCTAGTGGGCTGGTGCGGCCAGCCGAATAAAACCTATTTCTGCCAAGTGTAAAAATAAAAGGAAAAAGGGAAAAAAGAAAGGAAGGAGGAGACCAACTAGGAAGGGAGTCCCCCACCAAACCGAATTGGAGGAGGACTCTCCTCCCTAGCTGGGCCGTACATCTCCTCCTTGGAGGAGGAGGCAAGGCAGCCCTCCCACCTCTTCCTCCTATATACACTGGAGAGGGTAGAGAGACCTTTTGCACCACAAGCCACGACGCAGCCCTCTCTCCCTCCAGCACCTCGTGACACCCCGTATCTAATTCGGTACGGTATGACGAAGCCCTGCCGGAGTACCTCCACCATCATCACCATCACACCGTCGTGCTACCGGAGAATTCAGCTACCTCTTCGTCTCTCTTGCTGGATCAAGAAGGCGGAGATCGTCATCGAGCTGTATGTGTGCTGAACGCGGAGGCGCCATCTGTTCGATGCTAGATCGTGATTGGATCGCGGGACGGCTTGCGATTTGGATCGCGAAGACGTTCGACTACATCAACCGCGTTTCTTAACGCTTCCCGCTTAGCGATCTACAAGGGTATGTGGATCCGATCTTCCCTCTCATAGATGATCATCACCATGGGTAGGTCTTTCGTGTGCGTAGGAATTTTTTTGTTTCACATGCAACGTTCCTCAACAGTGGCATCATGAGCTAGGTTTATGCATAGATGACATCTCGAGTAGAACACAAAAGAGTTTGTGGGCGTTGATATTCAGATTGCTGCCCTCCTTGGTCTTTTCTTGATTCTGCGGTATTGTTGGATGAAGCGGCGCGGACCAACATTACTCGTACGCTTATGAGAGACTGGTTCCATCGACTAACATGCAACTTGTTGCATAAAGATGGCTCGCGGGTGTCTGTTTCTCCCACTTTAGTTGAATCAGATTTGACTGAGGCGATCCTTGAGAAGGTTAAATAGCAACTTGTGTATTACCGTTGTGGTTTTGCGTAAGTAAGATGCGATCATGCTAGTACCCATAGCAGACACGTAAAATATGCAACAACAAATTAGAGGACGTCTAACTTGTTTTTGGAGGGTATGATGTGATATGATATGGCCAAATACATGATATGATATATTTGATGTATGAGATGATCATGTTGTAATAGTTAAATATCGACTTTCATGTCGATGCTACGGCAACCGACAGGAGCCATAGGGTTGTATTTAATTATTTTGCGCTTGGTGATGCTTTGCTTTATCGCTAGTCCAATAGCTTTAGTAGCAATAGCATAGTTAGCGCGACAACCTCGATGGCAGCACAATGATGGAGATCATGATGATGTAGATCATGGTGTGGCGCCGGTGACGATGGAGATCATGCCGGTGCTTTCAAGATGGATATCAAAAGCACAAGTTCATGACCATATCATGTCACTTGTGATTTGCATGTGATGTTAATCCTTTTATGTTCCTTATTTTCTTAGGATG
The DNA here is from genome assembly GCF_904849725.1 of Hordeum vulgare subsp. vulgare. NCBI lineage: Eukaryota > Viridiplantae > Streptophyta > Magnoliopsida > Poales > Poaceae > Hordeum > Hordeum vulgare. The sequence continues at coordinate 410,708,915 of NC_058523.1, forward strand.
ACTGTAGCATTATAAGGTGATCACTCACTAGAATTTCAAGATAAAATTGTGTTCTTCCCGAGTGTGCACCATTGCGACAATTCATCGTTTCGAGACACCACGTGGTGATTGGGTGTGATAGACTATATGTTCACATACAACAGGTGCAAAGCAGTTGTACACGCGGAACATTCGAGTTAAACTTGACGAGCCTAACATGTACAGACATGGCCTCAGAACACAAGAGACCGAAAGGTCGAACATGAGTCTTATAGTAGATATGATCAACATAGAGATGTTCACCATTGAAGCAAACTCAACTCACGTGATGATCGAACTTGAGTTAGTGAATTTGGATCATGTGACACTCAGATGACTAGAGGGATGTCAATTTGAGTGGGATTTATTTGTAATATGATTAACTAACTCAATTATCTTAAACATAGTCTAAGTAATCTTTGCAAATTTATGTTGTAGATCAATGGCTCGCGCAGTAGCAACCCTGAATTTTAATGCGTTCCTAGAGAAAGATAAGCTAAAAGATGATAGAAGCAACTTTGTTGACTGGGCCCGTAATCTCAGGCTTATCCTCATGGCTGCCCAAAAGCAATATGGCCTTAATGCGCCGATGGGTGAAGCACCACCCCAACCGGCGATCTGAGACGTTATGAACGTGTGGCAGTCGCGTCAGGATGACTACTCATTAGTTCAATGTGCAATTTTGTACGGCTTAGAACCAGGACTTCAAAGACATTTTGAATGTCATGAATCATATGAGATGTTCCAGCAGTTGAAGTTTATCTTTGAGAATAATGCCCAGATCGAGAGGTATGAAACCTTCGATGAATTGTATGCTTGCAAAATTGAGAACGGGTCTGTGAGTGAACATGTGCTGAGAATGTTTGGGTACTCTAACTGTCTGCCTGTGCTTGGAATTGCTCTCCTGCCAGAGGCTATATCTGACACAGTTCTTCAATCACTCCCACCTAGCTATAAAGGCTTTGTGTTGAACTACAACATGCAAGGGATGAATAAATCGCTCGCCGAGCTGTTTGCGATACTGAAAGTCGCTGAGTCAGAAATCCATAAAGAACATCAAGTGTTGATGGTCAATAAGACCACCAGTTTCAAGAAAAACGGCAAGGGCAAGATGTTGGAAATATGCCCTAGAGGCGATAAGAAATTGGTTATTCTTATATTTCATTGTTCATGATAGTCATTTATTATCCATGCTAGAATTGTATTGATTGGAAACTCAAATACATGTGTGGATACATAGACAACACACTGTCCCTAGTGATCCTCTAGTTCAGTAGATCGTTGATCAAAGATGGTCAAGGTTTCCTAGCCATAGACAAGTGTTGTCACTTGATAACGGGATCACAACATTAGGAGAATGATGTGATTGACAAGACCCAAACTATGAACGTAGCATATGATTGTGTTAGTTTGTTGCTACTGTTTTCTGCATGTCAATGTATTTGTTCCTATGACCATGAGATCATGAAACTCCTGGACATCGGAGGAATACCTTGTGTGTATCAAACGTCACAACGTAACTGAGTGACTATAAAGGTGCTCTACATGTATCTCCGAGGGTGTCTATTGGGTTGGCGTGAATCGAGAATGGGTTTGTCACTCCGTATGATGAAGAGGTATCTCTAGGGCCCACTCCGTAATACAACATCACAAGAAGCTTGCAAGCAATGTGACCAAGGAGTTAGTCACGAGATCTTGTATTACGGAACAAGTAAAGAGACTTGACGGTAACGATATTGAACTAGGTATAGATATACCGACGATCGAATCTTGGGCAAGTAACATACCGATAGACAAAGGGAATAGTATATGAGATTGATTAAATCCTTGACATCGTGGTTCGACTGATAAATATCTTCGTACAATATGTAGGAGCCAATATGGACATCAAGGTCCCGCTATTGGTTATTGGTCGGAGAGTGTCTCGGACATGTCTGCATAGTTCTCGAACCCGCAGGGTGTGCACACTTAAGGTTTGGTGACAATTTGGTATTAATGAGTTATGTGTGGTAGTAACCGAAAGTTGTCGGGTGTCCCGTATGAGATCCTGGACATCACGAGGAGCTCCGGAATGGTCTGGAGGTAAAGATCTATATATGGGAAGTCATATTTTGTCTACCGGAAAAGTTTCGGGTTTTCTGGTATTGTACCGGGAAGCTTCTAGAAGGTTTCGGAAACTTCCGGAGGAGTCCGGAAGTCTATCAAGGGTTCCACCACGTCCCAATGTTTTGCATGGGATGAGGGGAGACGTTGTGGCCCTATTGGGCCAAGCGCACAAGTCCCTCAAGGGCCATGTAGTTGGGAAAGGTGGAAAGTCCACCTTTGTATGAAAGGGAAGGAAGGGGACTAGGATTCCACCTCCCCCCTTAGCTGCGCCCTAGGGCTTGGAGGGGCTGTTCCCCACGCCCCTCCACCTACATATAGAGAGGAGGGGGCGCCCCAAGAGCACACACGAAGCCCTTGGCGCCCCTCTCTCTCCGTAGATCGTTTTCTCCTCCGTTTGCAGTTTCAGTAGTGGTAAGCATAGCCCTAACGGCATAGCACCACCACAACCGCCACCGCCATCGTGTTGCTGAAGAACTCATCTACTACTCCGCCCTCGCTCGCTGGATTGAGGAGGCACATACCTTATCGAGCTGTATGTGTGCTGAACGCGGAGGTACCGTCCGTTCGGCGCTCGACCGGGAGTTCGTGGGACGGATCATGATTGGATTGCGAAGACGTACCACTACATCAACCGCGTTCTTTAACACTTTTGCTTAGCAATCTACAAGGGTATGTCGATCCAATCTCTCCTCTCGTAGATGCTCATCACCATGGATAGATCTTGTATGTGCATAGGAATTTTTTTGTTTCCCATGCAACGTTCTCCAACAGTGGCATCATGAGCTAGGTTCATGTGTAGATAATATCTCGAGTAGAACACAAAAGAGTTTGGGGGAGGTGATGTTTAATTTGCTTCCTTCCTTAGTCTTTTCTTGATTCAGCAATATTGTTGGATTGAAGCGGCCTGGACAAACATTACTCGTACGCTTACGGGAGACCGGTTTCATCGACTAACATGCAACTTGTTGCATAAAGATGACTAGCGGGTGTCTGTTTCTTTAACTTTAGTTGAATTGTATTTGACCGAGGCGGTCCTTGTAGAAGGTTAAATAGCAACTTGCATATCACCGTTGTGGTTTTCCGTAAGTAAGATGCGATATTACTAGATACCCATAGCAGCCATGTAAAACATGCAACAACAAATTAGAGGACGTCTAACTTGTTTTTGCAGGGTATGCATGTGATGTGATATAGCCAAAGACATGATATGATATATTGGATGTATGAGATGATCATGTTTTAATAGTTAAATATCGACTTGCACGTCGATGCTACGGCAACCGGCAGGAGCCATAGGGTTGTCTTTAATTATTTTGCGCTTGGAGATGCCTTGCTTTATCGCTAGTAGTAGCTTTAGTACTAACAACATAGTTAGCGCCACAACCTCGATGGAGCACAATGATGGAGATCATGGTGTGGTGACGGTGACGATGGAGATCATGCTGGTGCTTTGGTGATGGAGATCAAGAATCATAAGTTCATGACCATATCATGTCACTTATGATTTGCATGTAATGTTAATCCTTTTATGCACCTTGTTTTGCTTAGGACGACGGTAGCATTATAAGGTGACCCCTCACTAAAATTTCAAGATCAAATTGTGTTCTCCCTGAATGTGCACCTTTGCGACAATTCGTCGTTTCGAGACACCAAGTGATGATCGGGTGTGATAAACTCTACGTTCACATACAACTGGTGCAAAACAGTTGCACACGCGGAACACTCGGGTTAAACTTGATGAGCCTAGCATGTACATACATGGCCTCAGAACACAAGAGACCGAAAGGTCAAGCATGATTCATATAGTGGATATGATAAACATGAAGATTTTCACCATTGAAGCTAAACTCAACTCACATGATGATCGGACTTGAGTTAGTGAATTTGGACCATGTGACACTCGAATGACTAGAGGTATGTCAATTTGAGTTGGAGTTCTTAAGTAATATGATTAATTGAACTCATTATCATGAACTTAGTCAAAAGGTCTTTGCAAATTATGTTGTAGCTTGCGCTGTAGCTCTAATGTGTCCTTAATGCACCGCTCGGTGTGCTAAACCCCCGAGCATCGTATGTAGATGCTGCGAACATCTGACATAGACGGTTTTTGATGACTACATGATAGTTTAGTGCATAATGCTTAAACGGCTTAGAATTGAGGCGTTGAAGATGTTTCGAACATCATGGGACATACGAGATGTTTGAAGAGATGAAATTGGGATTTCAGGCTCATGCCCGTGCTGAGAGATATGAGACCTCCGACAAGATTCTTTGTCTCAAAGTAAGGGAGAAAAGCTCAATCGTTGAGCATGTGCTTAGATTGTCTGAGTACTACAATCGCTTGAATCAAGTGGGAGTTGATCTTCCACATAAGATAGTGATTGACATATTTCTCCAAAGTCACTGCCACCAAGCTACAGAGCTTCGTGATCAAGTATAACATATCAGTGATAGAGATGATGATCCTTGAGCTATTCGCGATGTTTGACACCGCGAAGGTAGAAATCAAGTAGGAGCATCAAGTGTTGATGGTTAGTAAAACCACTAGTTTCGAGAAGGGCAAGGGCAAGAAGGGATACTTCATGAAAGGCAAACCAGTTGCTGCTCTAGTGAATAAACCCAAGGTTAATCCCAAAACCGAGACTAAGTGCTTCTATTATGAGGGGAACGGTCAATGGAGAAGAACTACCCTAGTTACTTGGTAGATGAGAAGGCTAGCAAAGTTGACAAAAGTATATTGGATATACATGATATTGGTGTGTACTTTACTAGTACTCCTAGTAGCACCGGAGTATTAGATACTGGTTCGGTTGCTAAGTGTTAGTAACTTGAAATAAAAGCTACGGAATATATGGAGACTAGCTAAAGGCAAGGTGACGATGTGTGTTGGAAATGTTTCTGTTAGAGCATATATCTCCATATGTGGTCTTGGTAATTGATGACAATTCCTATGAACTAATGGTTGCCTTAAGTTATATTTATAGGATTTGTCCATAGGCACTTCTTGAAGTCCATCTGTTGGGTTCAAGGAGTTTATATGATGACCAAGGTGGTATTCAAGGTATTATCCAAAGAATGGTCATAGAGACACAAGGTAGATCAAGATCGTCACACAAAGAGTAAATCAAGATGATCAACACACAAAGCGTACAATACGTACCGAGAGGGATCAAGTGATCCCATGGTATGGTAAGCATTGTCCATTACGTATTTGTGTACTAACCCATGGTCTTCGTGAGATTTCTATGTGGGGTTAGGTGTGTTTCCATGGGCTTGCGTCAAGAGTAAGATCTCATACAACCCATGGAGGATGACGTCAAGTGGTGGAGGATGGTGGCAATGGACTTGTGAAGATATGCTGAAGAGCGGCTCACCCATAGTGTGTATGGGGGAACAATCAACTAGTCTTCATCAAGCCAACGCAATCAATAAAGTTGGTCCATCTTGAGGAAGCCAAGATCATCGTCATCTATCTCAAGAGGGCGAGGTGCAAGGTATAGGTTTTCCCTTGATAGGTTTTATGTTTTAGGATAGATTGTCGTACTGTCAAGGGGGGCTCTCAAGTGAGTAGCTTGATCGTATCGTTTGTTGAGAGCTCAAACCATTTGCATCCTTGCATCATACTTCTTGGTTCTTGATTGGTGTTTCTCTTTCTGAGTTTTAGAGCTTATGTTCATCTTCATGACAAGCTCGAGTTCATCGAAAACGGAGTCCATATGCATCTTCTATGATGTTTTTGATGTTGGGAGTTTTTACCGGTCTTATTCGAAGAAGGGTTCTCACCATTTTCTTGTGAGACTTTTATCACTTGCTTCTTATTGATATTTCTATCAAGATTGTGTTAGCCCATGTCGTTAGCTTTCCAACAAACTTGGTTTCGTTGAATTCGGAGTCAGTATGCGAAAGTTACAGCAGTTTCAGTATCCAGCGGTAGTACCGCTCCTAGTGCCACCGGTAGTACCGCTCCTAGTGCCACTGGTAGTACCGCTCGAGGAGCGGTAGTACCGCTCCGTCGGACTGTTTTTCGTATCCTTTTTTGCCTCAGCATGGTTGGTGAACCTACCGAGCGGTAGTACCGCTCTGTGCGGGTTGTGAAGCATAACGGTTGGGTTTTTCCCCACCTATAAAAGGGGGTCTTCTTCCCCATTGAACCTTATCTCTTTATCTCGTGTTCTTCGTCCAGTGTTGACCTTCTTCGAGCTTGCTAACTCTCAATCCTCCAATGATTCTTGATAGTTCTTGAGGGAAAAGGGAGAGGAGATCTAGATCCACATTTCCACCAATCACTTTCTCCTCTAAGTGAGGGGAACCCATTGGGTCGAGATCTTGGAGTTCTTCGTGTTCTTTTTCATTCTTCCTCTCATTTTCCTCCCTAGCATTAGTTGCTTTGATGGGATTTGGGAGAGAAAGACTTGGGCACTCCGTGTGCCCTTGCCATTGCATTTGGTGCATCGGTTTGAGTTCTCCACGGTGATACGTGGAAGTGAGAAGTTGAGAAGCTTATTACCTGTGGGTACTTGGTACCCATAGAAGCTTGGTGGTGCCTCGGAGCTCAATCATTGTGGTGTAAAGCTCCGGGCAAGCGTCGGGGACTCCAAATAAGTTGTGGAGATTACCCCGAGCATATGTGGTCACCTCGAAGCCATATGTCATTGTGGTGAAGCTTCGTGGTGTTGTTGGGAGCCTCGAATTAAGTTGTGGAGATTGCCCCAACCATGTTTGTACGGGTTTGGTGACCGCCCTCAAGGGTCCCTTAGTGGAATCACGACATCTTGCATTGTGCGAGGGCGTGAGGAGATTATGGTGGCCTTAGTGGCATCTTGGGGAGCATTGTGCCTCCACACCGCTCTAACGAAGATTAGCATCCGCAAGGGTGTGAACTTCGGGATACATCATCGTCTCCACGTGCCTCGGTTATCTCTTACCCGAACCCTTTACTTATGCACTTTACTTTCTGATAGCCATATTGTTTCTTGTCATATATCTTGCTATCACTTAGTTGTTTATCTTGCTTAGCATAAGTTGTTGACGCACATAGTTGAGCCTAGTTGTTTTAGGTTGTGTGCTTGACATATTAAAGTTAGTTTTATTCCGCATTTGTTCAAGCCTAAACCGTAATTATTTTAAAGCGCCTATTCACCCCCCTCTAGGCGACATCCACGTCCTTTCAATTGGTATCAGAGCTAGGTCTCTCTCTATTAGGTTTAACCACCCAGAGAGTAAGGATGTCGACTAGGGGTTTAGGATTCTCTAACACTCTTAGTTCGATGGCACAAATTTTGATGTTTCGGTAATTCGCATGCTTAATCACTTTAGGGTCATGGACCCAAACTTGGAGAAAATTGTAGATATGGGTTTTTCTCCTCCAAAGGATTCTCAAAATATATATTTAGAGGATGTGAAAAACTCTTATCTCAATGCTCAAGCTTCTAATGTGCTTTTTGATGCTTTGAGCAATGTAGTTATATTTCAACTCATGCCATTCCGGGATGCTCATGAGTTGTGGACAAAGCTTCAAGATAAATATGGCATGTCCAAGAATTGTGGGAATGATTGTTCTCCCTCCACCTCCAGTCGTGTGGTCTTCTCAACTTCATCTACTTCACCTACATGTGGATTGCCACAAGGTAATGATATGGTGAGTAGTGGAGATCATTGCAATGATGATAGTGGGCTTATTGTTGATGATCCTTCATCAGTATATTATTGCAATGCTTCATCTTTGGGCGTTAACACTTCGAGCACTCTAAATGTTTTACATGCTTGTCTTGATAGTCCTTGCATATCATGTAAAAACTGCTTGACTAAATCTCATGATGATATGCTTCCTATATCTTGTTGCCATGATAAAAATGTATCTATTTCCTCGAGTTGTTGTGCTAACAATGTAGAGGAAATCCATCACTCCATGGAACAAGATGTGGCCTTGAATGATGCTTCAAGGGATCCTACATCATCATCTATTGTTACTCACTTTTGCCTTATGGCTAAGGCTTTAAAGGTATCTCCTACTTTGAATCCCAATATATCTCATGATGATGATGTTGATAAAAATGGGGATGAGGATAATGATGAAGAGAGTGATAATATTGCATCCTTAAAAATTAAGGGTGAAATGATTTTTAAATCTCTTTATAAGAATAAACTTGCTTGTTCCAACTTCTTGTAAATCATGTCTATTGCCACTGAGGGCAAGAAATACATTGAGGAGTTGGAAGCTCATCTTGAGGAGCATGAGGCCACCATTGAGATAATGGAAGCTCATGAGCATGATTACGCTAATGAGATCGCATATGTATCTCAATCTCTTGAAAATGAACAAACCACCAAGGAATCTCTTGTGAAAACCTTTGCTCTAGAATTATCTAGATTAAAGGTATCCCATGATAGAGATCTCAAGGTGGCTAATGATTTTAGAACTAAAAATGATAAGCTTGAAGTTGCACATGCTAAACTCCTTGAGGACTATGAGCACCTCGAAAATGGCTCAAGGGCTATTAAGAGTTCGCTCATCGAACTCATCGAGTCTCATGCAAAACTTGAAGCTTCATATGCTATAGAGCTTGCCAAGGTGCCTTCTCCTCTTATTGCTAATGATGATGCTTGTGCTACTAACTCTACTTCTTGTGAAGCATCCATTTTAAAGGAGAATGTTGAGCTAAGGGCTTAACTTGAGTTGCTATCTAGCAATTATGGGAAATTGGAAGGAAGTCATGTAATGCTCACAAGCTCTCATGATGATCTTCTAGCATCCCATAATGCGCTAAAATTAGCTCGTGAGGCTATTACTACCAAGGTAACATCAAGTGAGCCTCATGTGGACAATGGCACTACTTCTAGTCAAAATGCTATATTTCCATGTGCTAGTCCTCGTAATTCTTATACTCATAATGTTGCTACCTCTTGTGATGAATTACTTTCCTTGCCTTGTTGCTCTAACAATGAAGCTTATACTTCCTCTAGTACTTGTGTTGATACTAACCATGTAGAGGAAATCGAAGAGCTCAAGGCCCAAGTAACTTCTTTGAAGAAAGACTTGGAAAAGAGTCATGAAGGGATGTCCACACTCAACAATGTCTTGTGTGGGCAAAAATCCCCGAATGACAAATATGGACTTGGATTCAACTCCAACAAGAAGAAGAAGTCCAAAAACTTAAAGAAGAAGGGACAAGAACAAGTCAAGAATTCGGTCAAGATTATTTGCTTCAAGTGCAAAATTGAAGGGCACCATGTTAGATCTTGCCCACCAAAGAAGAAGTCCCAAAGTCACAAGCAACAAGGGAAGCGGCCACAAGTTCAATCACATACTCAACTACAAGTTGAAGAAAGGCCTCTTCCCAAGAAGACCCAAGCCAACACTCCTCATGTTGAGGAATCAATAGGGAAGAAATTAAAGGGTAGATGTTGCTACTTATGTCGTGAGAAGGGTCCCTTCGCTTCTTCTTGCACGAGAGGTAATTTATCCAACCCAATCATTATTGATGATATCTATTCTCTTGGGAAGGATTAGGTTGACAATGTGTTTGCCAAGTTTGTTGGTACTCAAAGTGGTGTTAAGAAAAGTACCATTTGGGTTGCCAAGCCTATTGTGACTAACCTCTTAGGACCCAACGTGGTTGGGGACCAACAAGCCCAAACTTGTTCAGTAGGTGATTGTGGAGGACATTGGAGACTTTGATACATAATGAAGAATTAAGGGGTCTTCATCATTCATATTATTTCAAGCCAAGTCATTTGGATTATCGAGTTTCTATCTTATATCCAATGTGTCTCTTTACGGTAACTTGTACTTAAACTGTTTACATTGTTAGTTACTTGCCCCTTTGCATGTTGTGGTTTTGTACCTTGCATGTGTTTGTATATGTTGTGCTTCCAACTTGCTTATCTTAAGTAATCGAGTATGTGTATGTTGGTTTGCACATCATGTACATGTGAGTCTTGTATTGAGCCTTTTTGCATCTTGTTTATATTTTTGTTGGCTCTTGTGAGAGATGGATTATCTCATTGTGGGGGAGTGATGTGCTTTGCACACCTCACAATCCTATAAATGTGTATACATGGGGAATACCACTTAGTATTGATATTTCAAGATTATCTAGTTTCTATGTGGTATGTCTTACTCATGAGAAATTCAAATTCTATATGGTCCATTAATTATCTTTTGTTGGTTTTAATTTGCCACTTGTTAATATTGTTGGGTTATCACCTTATGGGGGAGTAATATGTTGTGTGCATATTACAAGCCTAGAAAATGTGTACATGTGAGGTATTGCCACTTAGTGTTGATATTGTAAATTATCTTGTTCCCAGGTGGCATGTTATCTCTACAAGTGTCATTTGCTTGCGTCTTAGGGGTAAAAGATGATGTTGGATATATTTGTGATCTACCAATGAGTATTATTTCGAAAATACTTCTTGTCCTTGACAATTGGTATTCCCATCATGTGTAGAAATTGCTAATCGTCTTTACATTGGATTTTGTGTTTCGTTTATCTTCCTTGCCTCTTGTGGATCTATTTTAACATGTCTAGTGTTTTTATAGGTATAGAGAAAGTTATGATCCCATCTTGTGCATTTTGTATTTAAATGCAAATTCTATATAATGCACATCCCTTGGGGGAGCTATCATATTTTCTTTAGAACATTCTCTTTATTCGTCCATCATAAAATCTTTTGATCCCCATCAAGTGTGTTGATGGGAGGCAAGTCTTGATCTTTATGATGCTTTGTGCCATCATGAAAATTTGTCGAGGGTTTGGTTTGTTTAGAACCTAGCTCTCTTTTGGAAACTAGATACCTCGTGTTTGTTTTCCTTCAATTGGTATCTTGTTTCCTTTTATTTGTCATGTGTAAATGGATATCTCATTCCTTGAGGTATCTTTTAATTGATATCCTTCAAGTGATAGTTTTTCGTTTGGGATCTTATTATCACTTGATACCTTGTCTTTTGGTGACTTATCAACTTTGTGTTGAGTTGATTCTTGAGAGCCTTGAGCATGCATATTTACTATACATAGCTTCTTTTGCATGCTTTCTCTGCTTGACCCGGTATATAGGGAAAACTCCACCTTGTCATAAATTGGCTAAACCGTGCATGAAATTCAATTTCATATCTACATGCACATATTTATGTGGAGTTTGTCCTATGTATTGTTGGTTTTCTAACTCTTTGGTCCCAATGAGTTTGGGCACCATTTTGTTTGTTTGTTGTTCTAAGAACTATTGGAGATGCATTGGATGCTCGGCTCACCTACAAGGAAGGTGTTGACACCGTGTTCTTAATGGAGCCAATTTAGGATGATCAACGAACAACCATCTACTACATCAGTGCAATGATGTCTCGGTAACATGTATCTACTTCATGCATACATTCCTTGCAAGGCTCAAACATGTCTTCTCTTGGCTGAGCGGTACTACCGTGGGTAGCCACGGTACTACCGCTGGAGATGCGTTACTGCTGCACTCATGCAGTAGCAGCACCGACACAGTACTATCGCATCCAACACGTCGGTATTTTTCTGCTGCCGTTGGACAAATGGTACTACCGCCCAACGAGTGGGAGTAAAATTTTACAACTGCTGGCCAGGCGGTACTACCGTGATGACGTGCGGTACTACCGCGCCATCGGGACCGCGAGGGGTTATACCCTCTTCTCGTGGTTCTGTCTTTCTCTCCAGGTTGCATCTTGCCATGAATTTCTTGATTCGTTCTTATGGTACTTGTTTCCTTTCTCAAAGCATCCAAACAATGATGTCTTGTTGCTAGTTGGGATGTCTTTGATATTCGTATGTTGGAAGTTCATATTGTACAATAAGAAAATATTAGGACATGTGTTATGCTTCCAAGCAAAGACCTTATTGATAATATCTATGACTTCCTTTTCGATATCTTGTTTGTAACTTCTTGTAACCATTTCATGTGTAAATCCTTCTTTTTGGATATATATCATCATGATTGTCTTCTACCTAGAATCTTTTACACATGACAGAAGTTACATCTCTAATTGATATCCTCTTTTCTTTCATGTCCACCGTTGCATATCCTTTTTCCGTTTTTGGTGGCTTCGTGAAAGGATTTGTCTTGAGTGCGTATCTTATATTCTTGCATCTTGATGCAATCTTTGGTGGTGAAGATTTGGTGGCTTCGTGAAAGGATTTGTCTTGAGTGCTTATCTTATATTCTTGCATCTTGATGCAATCTTTGGTGGTGAAGATTATTTTTCCTCATTCTTGTCTTGATGAGGGTTTTGCCGTTTGGATTGGTATCCCTCCTCTTGACAAGGTTATTATTTCCGATCTTCACCATGGGTTGTCACAAGCGTTGGTTCTCGATTTGTTTTTTAGTAAGCTTGTGAACCCATTTTCTAGTAGTGTGTGTGTGGGAAGGATATGTCTTGCACTTTGTTTATCATTTCATCAAGACTATGTTGATGAGTAATACTCATCCTTATATTAGTCTTCTCAAGTGCTTTGCCATGACTCACACACATTATTTTGGCTGAGTCTATCTTAAGTTGCTTCTTTTACATGTTGCTCAACCATTTGTTTTGTGCAAGTGATATGCTTATTGTCTCATCTATCTTCTTGCACTCGTTGTGTGTTTTTATTAATTTTGGGGGAGCAATGATCCTATTTTGTGTAATTGTATCAAATACAAAAATCTCTTATTAGTGCACAAATCATGGGGAGCTTCTCTAGTTTTGATAAAACACTCCTTTGCCTTTATCATAGTATCTTTTATTCATGTGGTTTGAAGGACCATGTGATTGTTTGTTTCATATGGTATCTTTTGATTGCTTGCTTCTATTTTGTATGTCTTTGTGCCGTACAATCCTTCTTTTTACAATCTTTGGGTCCTCAATATAGTTTGTTTTCCTCCAACTACTTATCATTGTATTTGTGTATTTCTTTGCACTCATTTGTTGAGAAGTACACACTTTTTGGAGGACCACCTACTATATTGGCTTTCTAAACTTTTCTTCCATTTTGGCAATCGATGCCAATGGGGGAGAAGTTTAGAGAGTTTACTTTGGATATGTTTAGAGGGTTTTGCTTTTATTGCGTAAGCATTTACATCTTGGACGCATGCATTATTGCTTTGTATGTGTGCGCTTGGTTATGCTTATTTCCTTATATAAACTCTCTTGAAGTGGTTGTCATCAATTACCAAAATGGGGGAGATTGTTAGAGCATATATCTCCATATGTGGTTTTGGTAATTGATGACAATTCCTATGAACTAATGGTTGCCTTAAGTTATATTTATAGGATCTGTCCATAGGCACTTCTTAAAGTCCATCTCATGGGTTCAAGGAGTTTATATGATGACCAAGGTGGTATTCAAGGTATTATCCAAAGAATGGTCATAGAGACACAAGGTTGATCAAGATCGTCAGACAAAGAGTAAATCAAGATGATCAACATACAAAGCGTACAAGATGTACCGAGAGGGATCAAGTGATCAACATACAAAGCGTACAACATACAAAGCATTGTCCATTACGTATTTGTGTACTAACCCATGGTTTTCGTGAGAGTTCTATGTGGGGTTAGGTGTGTTTCCATGGGCTTGCGTCAAGAGGAAGATCTCATACAACCCATGAAGGATGACGTCAAGTGGTAGAGGATGGTGGCAATGGATTTGTGAAGATATGCAGAAGAGCGGCTCACCCATAGTGTGTATGCGGGAGCAATCAACTAGTCTTCATCAAGCCAACGCAATCAAGAAAGTTGGTCCATCTTGAGGAAGCCAAGATCATCGTCATCTATCTCAAGCGGATGAGGTGCAAGGTATAGGTTTTCCCCTGATAGGTTTTCTGTTTTAGGATAGATTGTCGCACTGTCAAGGGGGGCTCTCAAGTGAGTAGCTTGATCGTATCGTTTGTTGAGAGCTCAAACCATTTGCATCCTTGCATCATACTTCTTGGTTTTTGTTTGGTGTTTCTCTTTCTGAGTTTTAGAGCTTATGTTCATCTTCATGACAAGCTCGAGTTCATCGAAAATGGCTTCATATGCATCTTCTATTATGTTTTTGATGTTGGGAGTTTTTACCGGTCTTATTCGAAGAAGGGTTCTCACCATTTTCTTATGGGATATTTCTCATTTGTTTCTTATTGATATTTCTATCAAGATTGCGTTAGCTCATGTCATTAGCTTTCCAACAAACTTGGTTTCATTGAATTCGGAGTTCATATGCGAAAGTTAGAGCAGTTTCAGTATCCAACGGTAGTACCGCTCCTAGTGCGAGCGGTAGTACCGCTCGTGTAGTGGTGGTACTGCCCCCGGAGCGTTAGTACCGCCCCCGGAGCGGTAGTAATTTTTTACTACCGCTCCCTAGCGGTAGTACCGCTCCGTCGGACGTATTTTCACATCCTTTTTGGCCTTAGCATGGTTGGTGAACCTACCGAGCGGTAGTACCGCTCCCATGAGCGGTAGTACCGCTCTGTGCGGTGTGAAGCATAACGGTTAGATTTTTCCCCACCTATAAAAGGGGGTCTTCTTCCCCATTGAACCTTATCTCTTTATCTCATGTTCTTCCTCCATTGTTAACCTTCTTCGAGCTTGCTAACACTCAATCCCTCCAATGATTCTTGATAGTTCTTGAGGGAAAAGAGAGAGGAGATCTAGATCCACATTTCCACCAATCACTTTCTCCTGTAAGTGAGGGGAACCCATTGGGTCTAGATCTTGGAGTTCTTCGTGTTCTTTTTCATTCTTCCTCTCATTTTCCTCCCTAGCATTAGTTGCTTTGGTGGGATTTGGGAGAGAAGGATTTGGGGTACTCCGCGTGCCCTTGCCATTGCATTTGGTGCATCGGTTTGAGTTCTCCACGGTGATACGTGGAAGTGAGAAGTTGAGAAGCTTATTACCTGTGGGTACTTGGTAACCTTGGTGGTGCCTTGGAGCTCAATCAATTTGGTGTAAAGCTCCGGGCAACCGTAGGGGTGTCCAATTAAGTTGTGGAGATTGCCCCGAGCATCTGTGGTCACCTCGAAGCTATATGCCATTGTGGTGAAGCTTCGTGGTGTTGTTGGGAGCCTCCAATTAAGTTGAGGAGATTGCCCCAACCTTGTTTGTACGGGTTCGGTGACCGCCCTAAAGGGTCCCTTAGTGGAATCACGGCATCTTGCATTGTGCGAGGGCGTGAGGAGATTACGGTGGCCTTAGTGGCATCTTGGGGAGCATTGTGCCTCCACACCGCTCCAACGGAGATTAGCATCCGCAAGGGTGTGAACTTCGGGATACATCATCATCTCCACGTGCCTCGGTTATCTCTTACCCGAACCCTTTACTTATGCACTTTACTTTGTGATAGCCATATTGTTTCTTGTCATATATCTTGTTATCACTTAGTTGTTTATCTTGCTTAGCATAAGTTGTTGATGCACATAGTTGAGCCTAGTTGTTTTAGGTTGTGTGCTTGACATATTAAACGTTATCTTTATTCCGCATTTGTTCAAGCCTACACCGCAATTATTTTAAAGCGCCTATTCACCCCCCTCTAGGCGATATCCACGTCCTTTCAATTTCCAAGGTTGATGTGGTCAACACCACACGCTCCCTCTACTTTCGAGATTAGTGTTGAACCTAATGTTGTTTAGTGTTTGCATTGAGCATGAACATAATTGGATTGTGTTTATTGCAATATGGTTATTCATTGAAAGATATTAACGATTATTCTGTTTACTTGAATAATACCTTCAATGGTCATGCACCTAAAATGAATGGTTTACTGAATCTCGATCGTAGTGATACACATATTCATAATATTGATGCCAAAAGATACAAAGTAGTAATGATAGTACCACTTACTTGTGGCACTTCCGCTTAAGTCATATTGGTATAAAACGCATGAAGAAGTTCCATGCTGATGGATCTTTGGACTCACTCGTTTTTGAATCGTTTGAGACATGCGAGCCATGCCTATTGGCGTAAACGCATGAAGAAAATCCATGCAGATGGATTGTTTAGACTCACTTGATTATGAATCACTTGAGACATGCAAATCATGCCACATGGGCAAGATGACTGAAGACCTCGTTTTCAGTGAGATGGAACGAGCAAGTGACTTGTTGGAAGTAATACATTTTGATGTATGCAGTCCAATGAATGCTAAGGCACGCATTGGATATTGTTATGTTATTACTTTAGTGATGATTTGAGTAGATACCAGTATATTTGCTTGATCAATTATAAGTATGAAATATTGAAGAGTTCAAGTTATTTCAGAGTGAAGTTGAAGATCGTCGTGACAAGATGATGTATTGTCTACAATATGATCATAGAGATGAATATCTGAGTTGCGAGTTTGGTACACACTTAAGACAATGTGGAAGTTGTTTCACAACTAAATGCCACCTGGAACACCATGGTGTGATAGGGTGTCCGAACGTCATAGCCGCGCCCTATTGGATATGGTGCATACTATGATGTGTCTTATTGAATTACGACTATCGTTTTTGGGTTAGGCATTAGAGACAACTGCATTCACTTTAAATAGGGCACCACGTAATTCCGTTGAGATGAAACCATATGAACTATGGTTTGGAGAAACCTAAGATGTCGTTTCTTACAAGTTTGGGGTTGCGACGCTTATGTGAAAAAGTTTCAGTCTAATAAGCTCGAACCCAAAGCGGATAAATGCATCTTCATAGGATACCTAAAACAGTTGGGTATATCTCCTATCTCAAATCCGGAAGCAAAGTGTTTGTTTCTAGAAACGGGTCCTTTCTCGAGAAAAAGTTTCTCTCAAAATAATTGAGTTGGAGGATGGTGGAACTTGATGAGGTTACTGAACCGTCACTTCAACCAGTTTGTAGGAGGGCACATGAGGTTGTTCCTCTGGCGCCTACACCAATTGAAGTGGAGGCTGATGATAATGATCATGAAGCTTCAGATCAAGTTACTACACACCTCGTAGGTCAACAAGGTCACATACTGCTCCAGAGTGGTAGGGTAACCCAGTCTTGGGGGTCATGTTGTTGGACAACAATGAACCTACGAGCTATGGAGAAGGGATGGTGGGCCTGGATTCCAACGAATGGTTGGACACCATGAAATCCGAGGTAGGATCCATGTATGAAAACAATGTGTAGACTTTGGAAGAACTACTTGATGGTCGTAATGTTGTTAGGTAGAGATGGATCTTTAAAAGGAAGGCGGACGATGATGGTAAATGTCACCGTTAAGAAAGCATGACCTGTCGCAAAGATGTTTCCGACAAGTTCAAAGAGTTGATTACGATGAGACTTTCTCACCCGTAGCGATGCTAATGTTTGTTGGAATTATGTTAGCAATTTCTCTATTTTCAATTATGAAATCTTACAGATGGATGTCAAAACATCGTTTCCTTAAGGAAAGGTTGTATGTGATACAACCAGAAGGTTATGTCGATCCTAAAGGATGCTAACAAGTATGCCAGATCCAGCGATCCTAAGCATCTCGGAGTTGGAGTATGCGCTTTGATAAGATGATCAAAGCTTTTGGATTTTTATAAAGTTTATGAGAAACTTGTATTTCCAAGGAAGTGACTGGGAGCACTATGGAATTTCTGATAAGTATATGTGGTTGACATATTGTTGATCGGAAATAATGTAGAATTTCTGGAAAGCAAATAGGGTTGTTTGAAAAGTGTTTTTCAAAGGAAAACCTGGACTAAGCTACTTGAACATTGAGCATCAAGATCTATAGAGATAGATCAAGACGCTTGATTAAACATTCAATGAAATGCATGCCCTGACAAATTTTTGAAGGAGTTCAAAATAGATCAACAAAGAAGGAGTTCTTTGCTGTGTTGTAAGGTGTGAATTTGAGTAAGACTGAAAGCTCGACCACGACAGAAGAAAGAGAAAGGACGAAGGTCATCCCCTATGCCTTAGCCGCACCTGATGTGTGCCTTGTCATGAGTCTGCCAAGGGGTACAAAGAGTTATCCAGGATTGAATCACTCAATAATGGTTAAAGTTATCGTTAGTAACTAGTGGGCTGAGGAATTTTTCTTGATTATGGAGGTGATTAAAGAGTTCGTCGTAAAGGGTTACGTCGATGCAAGCTTTGACACTAATCCGGATAACTATAAGTAGTAAACCGGATTCGTATAGTGGAGCAGTCATTTTGAATAGTTCCAAATGGCGCATGCTAGCACCATCTATAGGATGACCTAGAGATTTGTAAAGCACACACGGATCTGAAAGATTAGACCCGTTGACTAAAAACCTCTCTCACAAGCAAGACATGATCGAACATCAGAACTGTATGGGTGTTAGATTCATTATAATCTCATAGTGATGTGAACTAGATTATTGACTCTAGTGCAAGTGGGAGACTATTGGAAATATGCCTAGAGGCAATAATAAATTGGTTATTATTATATTTCCTTGTTCATGATAATCATTTATTATCCATGCTAGAATTGTGTTGATTGGAAACTCAAATACATGTGTGGATACATAGACAACACACTGTGCCTAGTGAGCCTCTAGTTTACTAGATCGTTGACCAAAGATGGTCAAGGTTTCCTCGCCATAGACAAGTGTTGTCACTTGATAACGGGATCACATCATTAGGAGAGAATGATGTGATGGACAAGACCCAAACTATGAACGTAGCATATGATCGTGTCAGTTTGTTGCTTCTGTTTTCTGCATGTCAATGTATTTGTTCCTATGACCATGAGATCATGCAACTCCGTGACACCGGAGGAATACCTTGTGTGTATCAAATGTCACAACGTAGCTGGGTGACTATAAAGGTGCTCCACAGGTATCTCCGAGGGTGTTTGTTAGGTTAATGTGAATCGAGATTGAGATTTGTCACTCCGTATGACGGAGAGGTATCTCTAGGGCCCACTCGGTAATAGAACATCACAAGAAGCTTGCAAGCAATGTGATTAAGGAGTTAGTCACGAGATCTTGTATTACGAAACGAGTAAAGAGACTTGATGGTAACGAGATTGAATTAGGTATAGAGATACCGATGATCGAATCTCGGGCAAGTAACATACCGATAGACAAAGTCAATAATATATGGGGTTGATTGAATACTTGACATCGTGGTTCGACTGTTAAATATATTCGTATAATATGTAGGAGACAATATCGACATCCAGGTCCAGCTATTGGTTATTGGCCGTAGAGTGTCTCGGTCATGTCTGCATTGTTCTCGAACCCGCAGGGTATGCACACTTAAGGTTTGGTGATGATTTAGTATTAATGAGTTATGTGTGGTAGTAACCGAAAGTTGTTGGGAGACCCAGATGAGATCCCGGACATCACGAGGTGTGACATCCTCAGCTTTTGCTATAGTGATCTATGTAATTAAGCTACAGTAATCCTATGCTAATGATGTCGCGTCACTGTGATTACTATTGTCCCAGCCGGCCAGCCCACCTAGTCCCTGGGGTATGAAACCCCCATTGCAAACCCTAATCCCGAGCCCACCACCATTCTCTCCCTCACCACCACGCAGCCACCTCCCCACGACCCCAGCCCCCCTCGCTCCTCTTCCTCTCCCTCCCGATCTAGAGTGGATCGGGCTGGGAGGCCGAAGCCTCGAGATGCCCCGCCGGCCCTCCTCAATTTCGGCCGCACCCCTCGTCGGATCGGGGCTGCCACCACCTGCTTCGTCGACGTTGAGTCACCGCCGTCGCCCTTCCTCGAGCCCACCGTTGCACATATGCAGGCTCATTGTGAGCCTCCGCTTCCTCCCCTCTCCCTCTCGTCGCTGTTCTCTAGTTGTACGCGCCGCCACCCAACTTGTCGAGCTTGTCGTCGCGTAGCTCTTCGCCGGCCTCATTCCGGCGACCAAACGGCCTCGTGCTACTACCCATCTGCTTCACCGCTCTGCGTAGGCCTCGCCTCACCTCCTCGTTTGCTCGCGCATGCACTGCAGCACCATGCCCGTCGCACGCCCGTAACCGTCATTGCCCGACGTCGTCGTCGTCGACCATTTCGGCAACCCCCGCTGTCGTGCTCCCCACCTTCGGGCGCGGCGCGAAGAGGTCGTTCCATAGAGCCCGACCGCGCTCGATTTGGACCATTGCAGCGCATTTTCGAGCTCGTCGGAGGTCGCCGCCGCGCTCGAGCTCGCCGGAGCACTCTCTAGCGGTCGGTGGCCAAGCTGGCCGGCTCGGCCCCGCCCGTGTGCCGCTGACGCTTGGTCCGAGTAGGCCGAGTTGAATGGTCAGCGCGCTAACTAGGCACAATGTCCCAATGACATGCGGGGCCGTCACCCCTAAAAAAAATTAAAATAGTTTTATAAATATTTAATATTAATAAATTAGATTAATTATGTAGTTAAACATTAATTACTGTTTTGGATAATTAGGATTTAGTAATAATAATAGTAATGATAGTAATAATAAAAATAAATAAATAAGTATTTAGTTAATTATAATGATTAAGATTAGTTAAGCTAATTAATTAAACTCTTAGCTAAACCTGTTAATTAAGATAAATAAATTATCCTAAGCAGACTATGACAAGTGGGTCCCATCCCACTAATTAACTTGATTAAATATTTATGTAACCCTATTAATAAATGTGTTGATGACACATGGAACCCACTAGTCATATTAGACCAGTCAAAGCTGTGTTGACTGGTGATGTCATGATGACATCACAATGATGTCATATCTAAATATTTGAAATATTTAAATCCGTTTAATTTCTAATATTGAATAAAACTTTGGAAATTAATGTTAATTAAACCGTGGGTATGATATGCTGAACTTGAAAGTTGATCAGCAGAACGAGACGAACTCGGGTACGCTATCCTTTCGTTTGTCAGACGTCCCTAGCATAGCGAACATGGAACTTTTGCATCTGTTTCGCCTTACTCGTAGTAGCTAAAGACCCGGGAAATATCATCTGATATTTTCCCGATCCGTCTATGACGGATGATACTGCGTTAATGCATGGCTAGCCCTGAATTTTGCCATGTCATGCATCGTGTTGCACCTATGCATTATATTTATTGTTTCTTTCCCCTCTTCTTATCAGTAGACCCCGAAACTGACGCTGCTGCCGGGTACGACTACCCTCCTGAAGAGCAGCCCTTTGGCGTAGAGCAACAAGGCAAGAAAACCCCCTTGATCATTCCTATATCGCGTACTCTTTCTCCCTCATGTTTGCATCAGAATTTTGCTACTCTTGTAGGTAGATCCTATTCTGATGCATAGCCTATTTTTGATGAACTACTACTTTACTGTACCGCAATCTAAACTATTTAGTATAGGTGGAGCAGTCATCCCCTTTTCCCTCTTAGTCCTGTTGCCCCCACTTTATCATCAAGTCTCGATCCCTAATTGACGAGCGAAGACCCGACACAACACTCACACCCCTTAGTTGTACGACGCTGCAGAGCTACTATCGAGTACCGAGGGTGACACCCCGTTACGTACTCTGATGTTAGAGTTGTAGTGTAGTTGACCGGGGTGGTTCTCGGAGGGTGGTTCCTCGTTCACCAGTTCTGATAACGACTCTGTCGTACAACTCATCAACCGTGGCCCATAGAGGGTGATTCCTCCCTAACCACCTTGACGGTTTCATCATTCGGAATCCAACTAGGGTGATACCTCGGATACAACCACACAGTTACTTGATCATGTTACTGGGAACATTGATGAATAAAGTTTGGCGGGTGGATTCTCGTGTGGATGTGTCGATTAGTTAATTAAAATGTTAATGGATTTGGATATTTGATCTGGGTTGGTCGGAGACCTTATTCGCACTAACCATCCACGTGGGAGGAGTTATGGGTTCTCAACATCGTGGTATCAGCCGAACCTCTTCACATGTTAGCAATGGAGTAGCGCACGCCCGAGTGATCCGGATAGGCATCACACTTGTAATAAGGGGTGCTAGGACTAACATCGGCCGCCCTCGCATCGTGCAGGAGTGCAAAGGGTGATGGGCTCATGACCCCTGCGTGCTTAGGATTTAGACCGGCGGGCTCGCCTCTTTGTTGAGTCTAGGTGGGGCTGCGGCGTGTCGATGTTTCGAGACCGGACAAAACCCAAGAAAGTGTGTCCGGCCAGAGTTTATTGAGCGTGATGGGGAATATGTGGTCCACCCGTGCAGGGAAGAACTTATCTATTCGAATAGACGTGTCCACGGTTATAGGACGACTTGGAGTTGTGCCCCGATCTTATACAACTAAAACTGTTACTTAACTCGAATGTTGCTTGAGGATTGCTTCCTCGTAGGGAGTCGAGGGAGAATCTCTGGGCGTGACCTCATATTAATATTGCTGCAACAATATGACTATTAATTGTGTTACCTGTTCTACTCTCGTCTATTGCTGCAAGACCCCTGAAGATGCTAGTCTTCGATAGGACTAGGCCTTCTCTCTCTATTCATGCCTTGCTGCAGTCAGTCCACATATAACCCCCTTCCTTTGATACTGATGCATACTTAGCATAGATCTGATGTCAGTCTTGCGAGTACTTTGGATGAGTACTCACCGTTGCTTTCTCCCCCTTTTTCCGCTTGATCCGTCGCTGCGACCAGATGATGGAGCCCAGGAGATGGCGTATCCCTCCAACGACGACTGCTACCCCGATGGTGCCTACTACTACGAGGAGGCCGCTGAAGACCATGAGTAGTTAGGAGGCTCCCAGGCAGGAGGCCTCGCCTCGTTCGATCAATGTATCTTTGTGCTAGCCTTCTGTAAGGCATCTCATGTTTTATGTCTGTACTCAGATATTTGTTGCTTCCGCTGACTCGTGTGTTTATCGAGCTTCTGTATTCTAGCCCTCGAGGCCCCTCGCTTGTAATATGAAGCTTGTATATTTTATTTGTGTCTAGAGTTGTGTTGTGATATCTTCCCATGAGTCCTTGAGCTTGGTTGTACGCTTTTGCGTGTATGATTAGCATATGATCAAATCGAGGGCGTCGTAAGTTGGTATCAGGGCCGAATGCCTGTAGGTAGCCCCCTTTCCAACTCCTTGGCCCAAGTTGATTCTAGTACTAGAAAAACTTACTAACTTTGATGATGTGGCTTACGGGCCCACATCTCAATTGGGTGGTATTAGTATCTTTTACTCCTTTTCTATACTCTCGGTTCTACTCTCTC
Organism: Hordeum vulgare subsp. vulgare; assembly: GCF_904849725.1. Taxonomy (NCBI): domain Eukaryota; kingdom Viridiplantae; phylum Streptophyta; class Magnoliopsida; order Poales; family Poaceae; genus Hordeum; species Hordeum vulgare. The sequence goes on from NC_058523.1 coordinate 410,732,108, forward strand.
TTATTTTTCGGGTTAAATAATTTACTAACTCTAACATTAGGTTCTCGTAATCACATCGACCTGGAGGGCTGGACTATCTACTGTTGTTCTTCTGATAATATGTTACACACACTGTCATTTGACATCCTTAAATCTTCCTTTTCAGATGCGTCCGCAAGGCAGCGCGTAAGCCTAACACTGGCTGTTGAGGTGACTATGTTCCCGACCATTTTCGTCGACCTCTAGACCAGGCTGGGATATCACTGGTACCCCGAGTACATTGTGTACGAGGACTTCCGCGAGTTCAACCAGTACCAGTACCAGGCTGAGGTTCGCATCTTCGATCAGATGGGCACCTCCATCCGCGAGCTCCACACCTTTTGCGGTATTGGATTGTCGATCGAGATGCCCGTCCATGATGCGGCCTATATCGCTATCGCCCGTCTCCGTGGAACATACCCTCACCTGGAGGGGACTGCCTTGAGATACATCCTGTATGTTCCTGCTGGGGATGAGACTGGGTCTGATCTCACTGCCTACACTGCTCGCGTTCGGCGGGCGCAACGACCGATCCTACGTCGTTGTATGTCCCCCCTATGTGACGCGTCGCTACGACGCACATGTTCTGGTGCAGTACACTGAGGCACTGGATCACGCTTTTCGAGCTCTCACTGTGGAGCTGTACGCGACGCGTACCCGTCTTTATGACGCGTTGACTGAGTTGCATCCAACAATCGAGCCGAGGGTCCACCGTGCGCACATCCTCCAACCGAGCAGGACAGAGCTACAATCAGGTCTTGAGTGGACTGATGTTGGAGGTAGTACCCCTGCACTTGGACCTTTGCTCCCTGGTTGGATGCGGTACCCACACATTAGTCACCATGGGACGCAGGGTCCCCCTAGCTTCTATCACCGCCAGCTACATGGATTTGGTCGTTTTCTCCGACGTTGATGTAGCCTTATCGCTATGTCTCGTTGTGGTACTCCTCCACCGTGTGCCTGCGTGCTGCCTAGTGAGTCCAGGTTATCGTCTAATGCATCCAGGTTATGGCAAAATTTCGAATTTGTAATCGATGGTCTGTAATCGAATTTATGTATGGGTCTGTATGTCAAACTCAATTACTATAAAGTATCTATCATATTTCCCTTTCGTCATGCTCGATTACTTCATGAATGCCTACAATGCCTTTGCAATTACATTAAGCTAAACTACCCCTGTTAAATATTTAGCAGGATGGTTAGACCAGCTGGCCGCCCGCGTGGCCCCGCCAACGATGCACCACCCCCGCCTCCTGAATATATGGCAGGGATGATCCAACAGTTTGAACTGAACCACCAGTTTATGCAAGGGCTCATGGATCAGTTCCAAAGGCCGTACATGAATCAGCAGCAAGGTGTGGCAGTGCAAGACTTCTGTCGCCTCAACTGTGCGATCTACCGTAGCTCAACTCAGCCTCTTGATGCTGATGACTGGCTCCGTGACATTGCTTATGAGCTGGAGTCTGCCAATGTGCCCCTAGAGAGCTATGTAAACTTTGCCGCCTACTTCCTGAAGGGTCCTGCTGCTCAATGGTGGGACAGTCACAGGCGCTCTCAGCCCGCTGGGACTGTCATCACTTGGACGGAGTTCAAGTATGCCTTCCATGCTCGCTACATTCCTCAGGGAATCATGGACCGGAAGAAGCGTGAGTTCCGCAACCTTGTCTAGGGCAACAAAACTATGGATGCTTATCAACGGGAGTTTCTAGACTTGTCCCGCTAGACCGAAATTGATGCACGCAGACAGGAGAAATTCCGTGAGGGCCTCCACCCTGACATCAAGCTGGCGCTCCTTGTTCAGGACTATGCTTATTTTGCCACCCTGGTGAACAAGGCCATTCAGGTTAAGACCGGTGTGCAGGGATACAAGGATAGCAGCAAGCGCAACCGTGACATGGGTTCATCTTCAGGCCCATCTGCACAAAAGCGGAATATCTAGATTCCTCACAACATGTACCATGCACATGCTCCTGCTCCGAGGCCGTCCTATGCTGCACCGCGTCTACCTCCTCCACCACCTAGGCAGCCGAGTCTTCCAGCTCCACCGCATCGAGTTCCTCCTTCCCGTCCCGAGGACGGGCTGTGCTTCAAGTGTGGCCGTCCAGGTCATCATGCTGGACACTACAGGTAGAATCTGAATCAGCTGGCACTTCCTTCAACTGGGAGTGGCAACAACCAGAACCGCAACAACAATGCCAAGCCTGCTTATGCCCATGGTCGGGCCAACAACTTTAATATGGGTCAAGCTCAAGACCAGCCTGCTACCATGACGGGTACACTTCTCGTTAACTCAGTACCTGCTTCTGTATTGTTTGATACAGGAGCATCACATTCCTTCATGTGAGAAAATTTTGCATTCATGCAAGGCATTAAGTACGAAGAGATGAACATCCCAATAGTGGTAAACACCCCCACGGGCCAATGTCGACCCTCCATGGTCTGCCCCAATGTCCCTGTTGAAATTGAAGGATTGAAATTCCTTGCCGCTCCCATGTTATTGAGTTCTTCCAACATTGATCTCATACTAGGAATGGACTCGTTGAAACCTCATACTGCTTCAATCGTTTGTGCCACCAAGACCGTCCACCTCCTACACCCTTCAAATGAATTAATAAGCTACCATGCTCATCTCGTCCGAGATGTTGAGGCACGGCTATATGCCTTGAATGCATTAAATGTGTCACACCTTGAAGGGATCGAAAACATTCTAGTTCTCCGGGAATTCCAAGACGTCTTTCCAGAAGAACTTCCGAGGATTCCCCCTGCTCAAGCTGTCGAGTTTGTCATTGACTTGGTACCGGTACCACTCCTATTGCAAAGCGTCCTTATAAAATGCCACGACATGAACTTCTTGAACTTAAGCAAGAAATTGACCATTCGCTTCGTCTGGGTTTCATTCGTCCGAGTTCCTCTGCTTGGGGGCACCTTCTCTCTTTGTTAAGAAGAAGGATGGAACGAATCGTTTGGTTCAAGACTATCGTCCTATCAACCAGGCCACTAGTCAAAAAAAATATCCTCTTCCTCGGCTAAATGATCTGTATGATCAACTTGCTGGTTCCTCAGTCTTCTCTAAGCTCGACTTGAGGTTGGGATACCACTAGATCTATGTTCGCAAGGAGGATATTCCAAAGACCGCATTTGTTACTCGCTATGGATGATATGAATACACCGTCATGTCCTTCGGCCTAACCAATGCATCGGCAACCTTCTATCGATTGATGAATTATATATTCATGGACTACCTCGACAAATTCGTCGTGGTATATGGTATTTTCAAAGAATAAAGAAGAACATGCCGAACATCTTCTTCTTGTGCTGGATAAGCTTCGGGAGCATGAACTTTATGCGAAGTATTCTAAATGTGAATTCTGTCTGGACGAAGTGACATACCTTGGTCATGTGATCTCCAAGGATGGTTTTGCATTCAACCTCAAACGAGTTCAAGCTATTCTTGACTGGACTCCCCCGAAGAATGTCAAGCAAATCAGAGGTTTTCTCGGACTCGCCAGCTATTGCCGTCGATTTGTCGAGAACTTCTCGAAGATTGCAAAGCCCATAACCAATCTGCTTCACAAAGGTGTTAAGTTTGAGTGGACTGATAAATTTCAGGAAAGTTTTCATGCACTGAAGGACAAACTGACATCCGCTCCGGTACTTGCTCCTCCGGATACGAAAAGGGATTTCGTCATATACTGTGACGCTTCTCGTCAAGGGATAGGTTGTATCTTGATGAAAGATTGCAGGGTGATTGCTTATGCCTCACGTCAGCTGCGTGCTCCTGAAGAGAACTATCCATTTCGTGACTGATACGTCCCAAACGTATCTATAATTTCTGTTTGTTCCATGATGTTTTGGGTGACATTGTTATATGTTTTGCTACACTTTCATACCTTTTTACACATATTTGGACTAACCTACTAACTCAGTGCACCCAGTGCCAGTTTTTGTCTGCTGATGTATTTTTTGCAAGGACTTTTACCACAATTTACCGAGTCCCAAAAATCCCGAGAAAAATATATAAAAATCAGCATGATGGAAGCTTCGAGAGCACCAAAGGTGGGCCAGAGGGGAGCCAGGCGTTGCCCAGGCAGCCTCCCTCCGCGGCCTACCCCCTGGCTGCGCCCACAGGCCGCCTGGGTGGGCCCCACCTCCTCTGGTGCCCTACCTTGGCTCCTATTTTTACCCCTGTGGAGAAAACGCTGATTCCGGAAGCAATTCCGATCTCGGCTGCCATCGTCAACAAGTTTCGGTGGACCAGAATTCCCATGCCGGCACCCCGCCGGGATAGGGAAGTGCCCCCGGATTCATCTCCATCGACGTTGCTGCCTCCTTCCATGAAGCAGGAGTATTTCCTCCTCGGGGCTGAGGTCTTCTAGAGTAGCTATGTGGTTAATTCTCTCTCCTATGATGTGATCTTGATTATGATCATAGGCTATGTTAATCTAGGGTGATCCCATGATGTTTCCCCTTCTACTTTGTATTGGATTGATGTACTCACTTGATCTTATCTAGTATAATCCCCGAGACCATGGTGACAACGGTCTATTGTACATGGATTAGAAGAATATTTTCATGAGTGATTTCCTCTTTTGTGAATTGATTGAAGATTGAGAGTCTCTTGGTGCTTTTCTTTGACTATCCTTGAGATATGTTGTGGTGATTGTGGTACTCTCTTTGGATGGCCGCGGTGACATTGGGAAATCCATAGATGAGAACTACGAACTCTGAGGTGTACTTTTGTAGCCCTACATAATTCTCGTCCTCTCTTGATCACAAAGGAATGACCTCTGAGTACGTATCCATTGCATGTTTTAGTGGAAATATCATGTGATTAGACTATGTTAATGTTGTTGGGAGTTGCCACTAGTGAAAGTATGAAGCCTAGGCCTTGTTTCTCACCATTTTTACACCGTTTATGCTCAATTTTCTCACTTGCTACTTTGCTGCCATTTTTATTATAGATCTATATTACCTTGTTTTGCCACACTTATCACCCATATTTTACCATCTCTTCGCCAAACTAGTGCACCTATACAATTTACCATTGTATTAGGTGTGTTGGGGACACAAGAGACTTCTTGTATCTTAATTGCAGGGATGGTTGAGAGAGACAATCTTCAACCTCTACTTCCTGAGTTCGATAAACCTTAGGTCATCCACTTGAGGGAAATTGTTGCTGTCCTACAAACTTTTGCGCTTGGAGGCCCAACATAGTCTACAAGAATAGAAGCATGCATAGACATCAAGCTATTTTTGGTGCCGTTGCCGGGGAGGTGAGTGCTTGAAGGTATATCTTTAGATCTTGCAATTGAATCTTTTCGTTTGTTGTTTTTATTTTCACTAGTTAGGCTTATGGAAAACCGCACTCTTAGTTCGCTGCTTGGGGAAGGCCGCTTTACCACACCCGTGGTAAAGAACTCTCCTTCACCTGCTGAATGTATCCCATTCAAAATACCACTTGTGATAATTGAAATAATTAGGAAGGATTGTTATGCAGGAGATGGAACAGTCAGTCCTAGTGATCATTTGTTGAAACTTACAGAACTTTGTGAGTTGTTTAAGATTTCAGGTTTGACAAGAGATGGAGTCATGAGTAAATTATTTTCCTTGTCACTGAAAGGAAAAGCATTGGAATGGTATAGGCTACTAGATGATTCTCACCTACAGGATTGGGAAGACATTCAGTCTCTCTTTTACTCCAAGTTTTATCCTCTTCATGAAGTCCATGAGAATAAGAATTAAGTTTATAATTTCTATCCTCATGACGGAGAGAGCATAGCTCAAGCTTGGGGGAGACTGGAAACTTTAATGCTAAAATGTCCTAACCATGGGCTCCCCAAGGATATGATTATTACTAATTTCTATGCGAGGCTCTCTCGACAGGATAAAGACTGGCTCGATGCTTCCTCTATGGGTTCTTTCACAAACGAAAGGATTGATGCTAAATGTGAACTCCTTGAAAGAATTCAACGCAATACTGAAGATTGGGAGATTGACAAAGGTAAAGTGTCGGGTATAAATTATGAGTATGATTGCATTAAGGCCTTTGTTGAAACTGCAAGTTTTAATAAGTTTAGTGCTAAGTTTGGGATTGATTCTCACCTCCTTGTTTATTTCCTTAAATCTATTGCTTCACATCTTAATATGCCCAAGGATAATTGGATCAAGCATCATGAACCTTTTAAATAGATTTGCAAAGAAAATGAAATTGTTAATGGTAATTGCAAGATGCATGATCCAATTCCTGAAAATGAAGTTTTATATAAGCATGTTAATTTTGTGGAGTGGATAGACCTTGGGAAAGGCCTATGATTGAAGAACAGAAGTATTGTAATCAACATAAGCATGAAAGAACAATCACTTGGGTTAGAGATTTAAATGAAATTGCTAGAGAATTGTGTGACCTTTATCCTTTTACTTGTGAACTCTGTGGTATAGAGGGTCACTTTAATTTTCAATGCATGAACTTTCAAAACATAACTGTTAACCAGTTGTGTGATAACATGATCACTTCTGATCTTTATGATGAACTCATGTTATTTTTGATGTGTGAAGAGTTATCAGAAAACACTTCTTGGATAGATGATAATGCCTTAGGAATAAACAACACTTTGCAAAAATGCCATATCTATTGTGTTGTTAATTGCCATGAAAATGATTACATAAGTAATATTAGAAAGGAGGGAACTTTACCAAAGCATAAAAATGTCTCTTATGTTTCCACTAATAAAAATGACAGTTTCTCCCAAGTTTCCCCTATTGTTTCTAATGATAAACTGAAATATTTGGAGAAGCTTCCTCTCGAACCACTCCCTCCTAAGGTGAAGAAGAATAAAAAGAAGAGGAGGAAGAGGAACAAGAAGGAAGAAGAATGTGTATCAACTTGGCCTCAACATATTTCCCGCATCAACTTTTATCCTAACAGACAAAAACTTATGGAGGATGGCGAGCTTGATTGTTATTATCTTGACGGTAAGTCCTTAAGTACTATTGAAGATGATTTTGATTATTATATGAATGTTACTTATTGTGATTGGGAAGATGATGATAATACTACTTATGATCTTGAAAATCTTTTTGGTACCAACTTTGAAAATGATGATATGGAAAGCTCTAAGCTTGGGGATGATAGGATTGCAAGTCCTTTACCCATTAGTGATGTGATTATTGATAATTCTTTTGCTAGTAAGAATAAAGACAACATGTTTACAAATATAGTTGCTAGCAATAATAATGCTCTTCTCTACCATGATGATGGTATAACTCTTATCTATAGTGATTGTAAAGATACCTATGACATAAGGAGAAATTATCCTTATGAAACCTGTCATAATCATGGAGGGAATTACTCCCTTGTTGAACACCATCTCCCCAATAGACAATTAATCTATAGTGTTCAGGTTGTTTATGATAGTCCTACTCCCACTATTACCAATGAGAAAGATTATGCTTGAGTGGAGAGTAAGAGTACCTTTTTGCATGTGGATCATGGTAACAATGCTTTATGTGATACTTATATTATTGAGTTTATTCATGATCCCACTAAAAATTATTAGGAGAAGGGAACATATGCTTATAGATATTTCAATAATATGAAGTCCCCTCTCTTTATGTTGAAGGTTTTGAAGTTGCACTTGTTTTGCCTTCCTATGCTTATTGCTTTGTGCTTCAATGAATTATTCTATTGCAATATTCCTATGAATAGGAAGCATGTTAGACTTAAATGAGTTTGGTATTTTCTTCTTGATGCTCTCTTTTGTTCTACAACTCTTATTCCTACGAGAGCGTCATTAAAATCTTAAGCCTATCTTTATGGCTATAAAGAAAGAGCTCTAGGGAGACAACCCTTGTTATCTTTACTTTGAGTTTTTTACTTTTAGCTTTTAGTGGTCTTGATGTGTGTTACTACTGTAGAAACATCATTGTATCTTTATTTTTAAGCTTTGTGCCAAGTTTTAGCCTCCGATTGCAAGAAAGTTCAAAAGTGTGACATGCTCTCGAGAAACAGATTATGTTTGCTTGATGGAAAAATTCACAAGAAATCACGGGATCATATTTTTGATCTTAATGTTTTTGAATGCATTCTCTATACAATTGACTTTCTGGCGTCTGTTCTGAGTTTTTTTATTTGAGTTGCAGCAATGCCCCGAAAAAATTATTTACTACCTGTTGGTCTGTTTTTCATAGATTCTGCACGTTTTGCGTTTTCATCATTTTGCAAATCTTAAGCTTGCTTCTTTATTTGGAAAAACCTATTTGAAATCTTGAGAAACAGTATCTCCTCATGAAAATCATTATTTCTAGTAGATAATAAACTATTTTATCATGGACACGAACCACTCTAATCAGCTTATGATGAGTTTTGTATGAAGGGAGTTTTCAAGTATGCGATGGAAGATGATGAAAGAAGATCCAGTAGTGTCAAGCGCTCAATCTTGGGGATGCCCCCATGCACCCCCAAGAAATATTCAAGTAGACTCAAGCATCTAAGCTTGGGGATGCCCCCGTGCATCCCCTTCTCCATCAACAATCATCAGTTCGTCCATCTCCATGCTATATTTTTATCACTTCATATGTTATGTGCTATGCTTGGAGCATCCCGCTCTTTAATTTTTAGTTTGTTTTAGTTTTGCTTGCTGTTCATAAAAAGTTAGAACCTAGGCTTCTTTGTTTGGGAGAGAAACACGCTCCACTCCACCCTACACAACATAGGTTTTCATGCTTATCTTTTTGTGTGTTCTTTATCTTTTCATAGCTGCTGTCATGCTTAGCTCTTAGTTTTCATGCTTTATCTTTTAAGAGCTTTTATTTAGGTTGCTTTTGGAACTCTCTTTAGTTATCATGCTTATCTCGTTTAGAGAGTTGGCTTGTTGCACTGAGTTGTGTGTCTTGCATGAGTAGGTAATTGAGGTTGCTATTTAAGTATAATAGTAACTTGCAATAGTTTTGAGGTATTGATTTGAGTAATGTTTGGACTATTGGTGCCGAGAGCTTGAGCCTATTAGTGATAGGTGTCGTATTTTGGGAAATCCTTGTGTTTTTCAAAAACTAAAAAATTAGTTGAGAACTCTAGCTACTAAATTGATCGCTAACCTGTGGAGGGGTTGGAATATATAGAGTACCCTCACGTTATCATGGGTCGAGGATGCGCAAGGAGAACCAAACCCCCAAACACTCCTCCTCGGGGTACTTGTCTCTTTGTGAATTTCCTGACTAGATAGAGAGTTACCGATAATAAGTGTATGAGTTCTTCGGACTAATGCGAGTATTCGATTGTTGGCACTTCCACCATCCATAATTTGCTAGCCTCTTCGGTACCGTGCGTTGCCCTTTCTCATCTTAGAGTTGGTGCAAACTTCGCTGGTGTATCCAAACCCTTGGCATGACACAGTCTGTCATCATATGACTCATTATATCTTTCCTCAAAACAGCCACCATACCTACCTATTAAGGCATTTCCATAGCCTTTCCGAGATACATTGCCATGCAACATCCACCATCTCATAACTTGATCTTCATGTCATACATGCTTTTGCTTGATCGAGGAGCCGCATGCTAGTTGGGCCTTGCTCTTATTATTGCTACATGACGCGCTAGTTTCATTGCAAATCCTGCTACACTAGGAGAGGCATACATTTATACATCATGATAGTTTTCATTTGTCTTTATGTTGAGTACTTCTTATAAAGTGTGAAGATCTTCTTTTTATTCTTGTAAAACATAGAATGTTGCCCTTAAGTGAGGAAAAGATCCCAAAGAGGATAGATTAAAAGATCCCAAAGAGGAAAAATTAAAAGATCCCAAAGAGGACAAATGAAAGATAAACAAAAATAGCTAAAGAGTCCACAAAAAAAGGAAAAATAAAAAAAGGAAATGAAAAGAGAGAAGGGGGCAACAGTACTATTCTTTTTGAAAGATCCACACTCATACTCCATTGTTATATTTGTACTCCATAGAGATTACCATTCATGCATAACTATGTGGGGAACGTTACACTATAGAACTTAGCTTGTATATTCCAATGATGAGCCTCCTCAAATGAGCTCTAGGTCTTCATGAGCAAGCAAGTTGGATGCACTCCCACTAGTTTCATTGAAGAGCTTACATTAGCTGATATGTGCATCTGTTGCATGGATCCCTACTCCTCACATCATATCTATCATTTGGATTTTCTCTCGCCTATGGTTGTCCTCATTGATGTGAGCCTTTCACACCTTTTTGTCTTCCTTCCCCATCATTATCCTCTTTGCCATCCGCCAACATATCTTGTTTGCGCTCATCTATTGAATGAGTGCTCAAAGTCGAAAGGGAGAGAATCATTTTGACTTGTGCCTGCCTAGTGGTCTCGGGATGAGTCAAAATAAGATTCTGAAGGAGACCAAGTGTGAAATTTTAGTAGATTGAGTTCTTAATTAAAATATTTTTATGATCTCAACCCATCTCCTACTTTTGCACGCAAACACCATTTAGAGACATTCGAGTCATGGACAGCGAGAGCTCTTGCACCTTTATGTTCTTACTTTGCTATTTTCAATACTAAATATAGACTCTTGCTTGCTATTGTCTTGACTTGAATTGCATATCTTACTTGATTTACTTTTAAGTTCTTATATGTGTGCTAGCATGTCCCCACAGAAATTATTTGTGTTATCATGTACCTACTCAAGGACGAGCAGGAATTAAGCTTGGGGATGTTGATACGTCCCAAATGTATCTATAATTTCTGTTTGTTCCATGATCTTTTGGGTGACATTGTTATATGTTTTGCTACACTTTCATATCTTTTTACACATATTTGGACTAACCTACTAACTCAGTTCACCCAGTGCCAGTTTCTGTCTACTGATGTCTTTTTTGCAGGGACTTCTACCCCAATTTACCGAGTCCCAAAAATCCCGAGAAAATATATAAAAATCAGCGTGACGGAAGCTTCAAGAGCACCAAAGGTGGGCCAGACGGGAGCCAGGTGTCGCCCAGGTGGCCTCCCTACATGGCCTACCCCCTGGCCGCGCCCAGAGGCTGCTTGGGTGGGGCCCACCTCCTCTGATGCCCTACCTTGGCTCCTATTTTTACCCCCGTGGAGAAAACGCTGATTCCGGAACCCTTTTCTCAAGAAGCAGTTCCGATCTCCGCCGCCATCGCCAACAAGATTCAGGGGACCAGAATTCCCGTGTCGGCACCCTGACGGGACGGGGAAGTGCCCCCGGATTCATCTCCATCAATGTTGCTTCCTCCTTCCATGAACCAGGAGTAGTTCCTCCTCGGGGCCGGGGTCTTCTACAGTAGCTATGTGGTTAATTCTCTCTCCTATGATGTGATCTTGATTGTGATCATAAGCTATGTTAATCTAGGGTGATCCCATGATGTTTCCCCTTCTTCTATGTATTGAATTGATGTACTCACTTGATCTTATCTAGTATAATCCCCGATACCATTGTGACAGCGGTCTATTGGACATGGATTAGAAGAATATTTTCATGAGTGATTTCCTCTTCTGTGAATTGATTGAAGATTGAGAGTCTCTTGGTGCTTTTCTTTGACTATCCTTCAGATATGTTCTGGTGACTGTGGTACTCTCTTTGGATGGCCGCGATGACATTGGGAAATCTATAGATGAGAACTACGAACTCTGAGGTGTGCTTTTGTAGCCCTACATAATTCCTGTCCTCTCTTGATCACAAAGGAATGACCTCCAAGTACGTCTCCATTGCATGTTTTAGTGGAAATATCATGTGATTAGACTATGTTAGTGTTGCTGGGAGTTGCCAGTAGTGAAAATATGAATCCTAGGCCTTGTTTCTCACCATTGTTACACCGTTTATGCTCACTTTTGTCACTTGCTACCTTGCTGCCATTTTTATTACAGATCTATATTACCTTGCTTTGCCACACCTATCACCCATATTTTACCATCTCTTCGCCGAACTAGTGCACCTATACAATTTACCATTGTATTAGGTGTGTTGGGGACACAAGAGACTTCTTCTATCTTAATTGCAGGGTTTCTTGAGAGAGACCATCTTCAACCTCTACTTCCCTAAGTTTGATAAACCTTAGGTCATCCACTTGAGGGAAATTGCTGCTGTCCTACAAACCACTACGCTTGGAGGCCGAACATAGTCTACAAGAATAGAAGTGTGCGTAGACATCAATGACCTCGAACTTGCCGCAGTTGTGCATTCAATGAAAGAATGGCGACAATACCTTCTCGGTAATCGCTATGAGACCTACACCGATCATCAAAGTCTGAAGTATTTGCTCACTCGGCCGGATCTGAATCTACGTCAATAGAGATGGATGGAGCGTATAGAAGATTTGGACTGTGGTTTATCATATACCCCTGACAAGGCTAACGTAATTGCTGATGCCTTGTGTCACAGGTCATACTACAACCACATCCAGGTTGATAAGGTTCATGGCTGTCTTGTAGAGGAATTCCGTAAGCTGAACCTCCATATTGTTCCTCAGGGTTACCTTGTTCCCCCTTCTGAAGCATTTCCCCCATTGAACCTCCGTGTGGTTAATCAGGGTTCCCTCAGTAACCTGGTTGTTGAACCAGATCTCGTGTCCCGCATAAAAAAATATGCAAGGTTATGTTGATGATGCCGATAGGACCAAACACTATCTGGCAGAAGGTAAACCCTCTTGTTTCACTATTGCTGAAGATGGCGCCTTGTACTTCAAGGGTCGCTTATTCGTACCAACTAAGAGGGGAAACCTCAGAATGACCAGTGAGGTGATGAAAGAAGCTCATGATACCCCGTTGTCTATACACCCGGGTAGTACCAAGATGTACCAAGACATCCGTCAAAGATTCTGGTGGTCAAATATGAAATGAGATATTGCACGCTATGTTGCTGAGTGTGATATTTGCACGCAGATCAAAGCAGAACATCAAAATCCCGTTGGAACTTTGCAACCTATCTCTATTCCTGAAAGGAAATGGGACCATGTTGAAATGGACTTTGTCACTGGTTTTCCCAGATCTCAGAAAGGTAATGATGCTGTTCTTGTCGTCATTGACCGACTGTCCAAAGTTGCACATTTTCTGTCTCTCAAAGAAACAATTAATTCTAGTCAACTGGCAGATCTTTATATGTCAGGATTGTTTCACTTCACAGTATTCCATTGGTAATCAGCTCGGACCGTGGCAGCTTGTTCACTTCAAAATTCTGGGAAAGTTTTCAGAAAGCTATGGGGACTCGTATCTCCTTCAACACCGCATTTCATCCTCAATCCTAGGGACAAGTTGAACGAGTCAACCAAATTCTCGAGGACATGCTTCGATCTTGTGTCATTTCTTTTGGTAAGAAATGTGAGGAATCTCTCCCGTATGCCGAGTTTTCCTACAACAATAGCTATCAGACTAGTCTGAAGATGGCCCCCTTTCGAAGTATTGTATGGACGAAGGTGTCGAACTCCTGTGAATTGGTCAGAAACTGAGGAACGATCACTCTTCGGTCCGGATATTATCCAACATGTCGAAGATCAAGTCCACATTATTCTTAAGAATCTGAAGGCTGCTCAGTCTCGTCAGAAAAGCCAGTATGACCGTCATCATCAAGATATGGTCTATCAACCTCGCGAAAAGGCTTATCTTCGTGTCACACCAATTAGAGCTGCACACCGTTTTGGGATCAAGGGCAAGTTAGCTCCTCACTATATTGGTCCATTCACTATTTTCGAAAGGCGTGGAAAAGTAGCTTATCAATTGGAACTGCCGGCGAACCTTTCTTAGGTTCACGATGTCTTCCATGTGCCTTAGCTCCGCCGCTGCTTCAAAGATCCTATTCGAGCAGTGCATCATGATATGCTTGAGCTGCAACAAGACCTCTCTTATAAAGAGCATCCAGTCCGCATTCTCGATCAGGCTGAACGTCAGACTCGTCGCAAGGTCACCAAGTTCCTTAAAGTGCAGTGGTCAAATCGTTCTAAAGATGAAGCCACCTGGGAACGCGAGGATCCTCTTCGTGATGAATACCCCGAGTTCTTTCCTTCTACCTCTAATTCTCGGGACAAGAATTCTTGTTAGTAGGGGAGAGTTGTGACATCCTCAGCTTTTGCTAGAATGATCTCTGTAATTAAGCTACAATAATCCTATGCTAATGGTGTCGCGTCAGTGTGATTACTGTTGTTAATCTCCGTTAGTTCAAAACCGATTCAAATTCAAATTTTAAAATAAAGTAAAACAATAAAAGTTTTCAAATATCAAAACTAAAATGTTCAAGTTGTAGCAAATAAATTATGATTAATATTTTCTAAAACTAAAATGTAGTAAAGTGTAAAAGAAATAAATAAACAAAAGGGTAAAATAAAACAACGCAACAAAAAAGGAAAGAAACACAAAACAAAACCCCCCTGGCCAACTAGGCCAACCAGCCGACCGGCCATCCCAACTGGACCCAGCCGACCCACCTAGTCCCTCGGGTATAAAACCCCCATTGCAAACGCTAATCCCAGCCTACCACCACTCTCTCCCTCACCCCCATGCAGCCACCTCCCCACGACCTCCAGCCCCCTCGCTCCTCTCCCTCTCCCTCCCTATCCAAAGTGGATCTGGCTAGGAGGCCAATGTCTCCAGCTGCCCCACTGGCCGTCCTCACCTCTGGCCGCCTCCCTCGCCGGATCGGGGCTGCCACCACCTGCATCGCCGACTTCGACTCACCGTCGTCTCCCTTCCCCAAGCCCACCGTTGCACATCTGCAGGCTCATTGTGACCCTCCGCTTCCTCCCCTGTCTCTCTCTCGTCGCCGTTCTCTAGTTGCACACGCCCCCCAACTTGCCGAGCTCGCCGTCGCGTAGCTCATCGCCGACCTCGTTCCGGCGACCAAACGGCCCCGTGCCACTACCCATTTGCTTCACCGCTCCACGTAGGCCTCCCCTGGCCTCCTCATTTGCTCGTGCATGCACTGTAGCACCATGCCCGTCGCACTCCCGCAACCGTCGCCACCCGACGTCGTTGTCGACCATTCCGGCCACCCCCGCTGTCGTGCCGCCCACCTTCGGACGCGGCGCGAAGAGGCCGTTCCATAGAGCCTTGCCACGCTCAATTTGGACCACTTCAACGCATTTCCGAGCTCGTCACAGCTCGCCGCCGCGCTTGGGCTCGCTGGAGCACTCTCTCGTGGCCTGCGGCTGAGCTGGCCGACTGGGCCCCTCACCTGTGCCGCTAACGCTGGGTCCCATTGGGCGCAGTTGACTGGTCAGCGCGCTAACGAGGCACAATGTCCCAATGACATGTGGGGCCCACGCCCCTAAAAAACAAATAAAATAAAATAAAATAAAATAGTTTTATAAATATTTAATATTAATAAATTAATTAATTGGATTAATTATGTAGTTAAACAGTAATTACTCTTTGGATAACTCGGTTTTAATAATAATAATAGTAATGATAATAATAATAATAATAATAAATAAATAAGTATTTAGTTAACTATAATGAATAAGATTAGTTAAATTAATTAAATAAACTATTAGCTAAACCTGTTAATTGAGATAAATAAATTATCCTAAGAAGAGTATGACAGGTGGGTCCCATCCCACTAATTAACTTGATTAAATATTTATTTAACCCTAATAATAAATGTGCCTATGACATATGGGACCCACTTGTCATATTTGACGAGTCAAAGCCCTGTTGACTGCTGATGTCATGCTGACATCACAATGATGTCATATCTAAATATCTGAATTATTTAAATCTGTTTAATTCCTAATATTGAATAAAACTTTGAAAATTAATATTAATTAAATCGTAAGTGAGATGAAAATATTTTGAACATGAAAGTTGATCACCACACCAAGACGAACCCGGATACGCTATCCGTTCGTGTGTCACACGTCCCTAGCATAGCAAACATGGAAATTTTCCATCCGTTTCGCGTGACCAGTAGTAGCGAGAGACCCGAGAAATATCATCCGATATTTTCCCGATCCGTCTATGACAGATGATACTGCGTTAGTGCATGCCTAGGCCTACAGTTTGCCATGTCATGCATCTTGTTGCACCTATGCATTATATTTGTTGTTTCTCCCTCCTCTTCTTCTCGGTAGACCCCGAGACTGACGCTGCTGTCGGGTACGACTACCCTCCTGACGACCAGCCCTTTGTCCCTTGATCATTCCTTTATCAAGGCAAGAAAACTCCCTTGATCATTCCTTTATCGCCTACTCTTTCTCCCTCATGCTTGCATTAGATTTTTCTACTGTTGTAGATAGATCCTATTCTGATGCATAGCCTGTTTTTGATGAACTGCTAGTTTACTGTACCGCAATCTAAACTGTTTAGTATAGGTGGAGCAGCCCTCCCCTTTGCCCCATAGTCCAGTTGCCCCCGCTTTATCGTCAAGTATCGATCCCTAATCGACGAGCTAAGACCCGACACAACACTCACACCCCCTTAGTTATACGACGCTGCCGAGCTACTATCGAGTACCGAGGGTGACACCTAGTTACGTACTCGGATGTTAGCGTTGTAGTGTAGTTGACCGTCGATGGTTCTCGGAGGGTGATTCCTGATACGTCTCCAACGTATCTACTTTTCCAAACTCTTTTGCCCTTGTTTTGGACTATAATTTGCATGATTTGAATGGAACTAACCTGGACTAACGCTATTTTCAGCAGAATTGCCTTGGTGTTATTTTTGTGCAGAAATCAAAGTTCTCCAAACGTCCTGAAAATTTACGGGGAGCAGTTTTGGAAAATATCCAAAATATCTGCGCCAAGTTCCACCTCAGGTGGTGGGCAAGTGGGCCACAAGCCATTGCTCTGCCACCACGCCCCTGGTGGTGGTGGGCAGGCTTGTGGGGCCCACAGGCACCTGCCGCCCCCAACTCCAGCTCTATAAGTTGTCTTTCGTCCCAGAAAAATTAAAAAGAGAAGTTTTCATCACGTTTTCGATACGGAGGGCAGATCTGGAGTCCGTCTTGGGCTCCGGAGAGGGGAAATCGTCGCCATCGTCATCATCAACCTTCTTCCCTCTCCAATTCCATGAAGCTCTTCGTCGTTCATGAGTAATCTATTCGTAGGCTCGCTGGGCGGTGATGAGTAGGATGAGATCTATCATGTAATCGAGTTAGTTTTGATGGGGATTGATCCCTAGTATCCACTATGTTCTAAGATTTGATGTTGCTACTACTTTGTCATGCTTAATGCTTGTCACTAGGGCCCGAGTGCCCTGATTTCAGATCTGAAGTTATTATGTTGTCACCAATATATGTGTGTTTTAGATCCGATCTTGCAAGTTGTAGTTACCTACTATGTGTTATGATCCGGCAACCCCGGAGTGACAATAACCGGAACTACTCCCGGTGATGATCATAGTTTGAGGAGTTCATGTGTTCACCAAGTGCTAATGCGTTGGTCCCATTCTTTATTAAAAGGAGAACCTTAAAAAGGAGAACCTTAATTTTTCTGGCGCCGTTGCCGGGGAGGTATTGCTATATTCTCTGAGTTACTTGGGATTTATATCTGCTGATCACTATGAAGAATCTGAAGGATCCGAAGACCAAAGTCTTGCCCTCAACTACGAGGGGAGGTAAGGAATTGCCATCTAGCTCTGCACTTGATTCACCTTTAGTTATGAGTAAGTTTGCGACTTCACCTCCTGCTAGAAATCTTGATATGTCGCTTGTGCGTGATGATTCTTGTGATACTATTGCTAGAGATGCCATGCTTGATACTATGCCTGATGTTGCTATGCTTGATACTACTGCTAGAGATGCTATGCCTGATACTGCTAGAGATGCTATGCTTGATACTGCTTTGCCTGATGATGCTAGAGATGCTATTTTGCCTGATGATGCTATGCTTGATACTGCTAGAGATGCTCCTTTGCCTGTTCCACTAGGAGTGTTCCTTGATGCTCATATTGCTAGAGTTACTGCCAATCCTCGTGATGCTTCTAAAATTGCCGATGCTATTGAGATAGAACCTTCTTTTGCTCCTGCTAGATCTAGCTCTCCTAGATATGAATTGCCTGATATACCTGAGGGTTATGTTATGGAGGGAGAGATAGCTGAGGATTTTCTTGTGTGTAAGGATGCCTATGACGCTGAGAAATTAATTCTCAAGTGGAAGGAAAAATCTCGGGAAGTTAGGATAAAAAATGATCCGAAGTTTGCCACTTTGCCTATCTTTGTCACCGATAAGGATTATGAATTCTCTGTCGACCCTGAGATAATCTCTCTAGTCGAATCTGATCCTTTTCACGGTTATGAGTCCGAGACGGTCATAGCCCATCTTGCCAAACTATCCGAAATAGCCAACCTTTTCACTGATGAGGAGAAGATCCGCCACTACTATATCCTTAAGCTGTTTCCTTTCTCTCTAAAGGATGACGCTAAAGCCTGGTTCACCTCTCTTGCTCCTGGATGTGTGCGTAGTCCCCAGGAGATGGTCTATTACTTCTTTGAGAAATATTTCCCTGCCCATAAGAAGCAAGCTGCCTTGCAGGAAATATGCAACTTTGCTCAACTCCAAGAAGAGAGTCTTCCACAAGCTTGGGGGAGGCTCGTCCAGCTACAGAACGCTTTGCCTGATCACCCTCTCAAGAAGAACGAGATACTTGATATCCTCTATAACGGACTTACCGATGCCTCTAGAGACCACCTAGATAGTTGTGCCGGTTGTGTTTTTAGGGAACGAACTGTAGAACAAGCTGAGACTGTGCTGAATAACCTCTTGATCAACGATAATGCTTGGACTATTCCCGAACCACCTCCTAAGCCAACTCCTAAGAAAAGAGGTATTCTATTCCTCAGTCCCGAAGATATGCAAGAAGCCAAGAAATCTATGCAAGAGAAAGGCATTAGATCTGAAGATGTCAAAAATCTACCACCTATCGAACAGATCCATGGTCTCGATAACCCGATACAAGTAGTAGAAGTGGATTCTCTGCGTAGGTTTGATGAGAGTGATATTCCTTTTGATAAACCTGCTAGCCTATGCTTTGGTGAATTTGACAACTTTGTTGCCAAACAACAAAGTTTCAATGATTATGTTAGCAGACATTTGGAACAAAGTGCTCGTATGCTTAGCCATTTAAGTGCTTGTGTAGACAGAAATGTCAATGCTTTGAAGCTTCTGAGTAAACATGCCTCTATGATTACTACTCAGGTAGAACAAGTACTTAAAGCTCAGAATGACTTGCTCAATGAATTAAATGACAACTCTGTCAGAGTCATTACTAGAGGAGGCAAAATGACTCAGAAACCTTTGTATCCTGAAGGTCACCCTAAGAGAATTGATCAAGATTCTCAAGGAATCAATGCTGATACACCTAGTCATCCTAAGGAGAAGAAGAAGGATGATAGAAACCTGCACGCCAGTTCACCAAATACTGTCACACCTGAAGAACCTAATGATATTTCTGCGTCTGATGCAGAAACACAATCAGGTGATGAACATGAACCTGGTGACAACATGGACAATGATGTTCATAATAATGCTCAACCTAGCCATGATGAGGATGTGGAGATTGAACCTACGGTTAATCCTGATAATCCACAACCTAAGAAATATGACAAGAATGACTTTACTGCTAGGAAGCATGGTAAAGAAAGAGAGCCATGGGTTCAGAGACCTATGCCCTTTCCTCCTAAGCCATCCAAGAAAAAGGATGATGAGGATTTTGAGCGCTTCGTTGAGATTATAAGACCCGTCTTTCTGCAGATGCGGTTAACTGATATGCTCAAGATGTCTCTGTATGCCAAGTACATGAAAGATAACATGACTAATAAACAGAAGATACCAGATCTTGAGATCTCCACCATGCTTACCAACTACACTTTCAAAGGTGCAACTCCTAAGAAACTTGGTGATCCCGGAGTTCCCACTATACCTTGCTCCATTAAAGGGAACTACATAAGAACTGCCTTATGTGACCTTGGAGCCGGTGTTAGTGTTATGCCGCTCTCTCTTTATCATAGACTTGAGTTGGATAAGTTGACGCCCACTAAAATTTCTCTACAAATGGCCGACAAATCAACTGCTTTCCCTATCGGCATTTGCGAGGATGTGCTTGTTGTGGTTGCTAATACCTTTATCTTAACATACTTTGTTATCTTGGATATTCCCGAGGACGATGCCATGGCTATCATCCTTGGAAGACCCTTTTTAACCCTTTTTAAACACTGCAGGGGCTGTTATAGATTGCAACAAAGGCAATGTCACTTTCCATGTCAACGGTAATGAGCACATAGTGCATTTTCCGAAGAAACGATATCAAGTACATTGCATCAATCCTATCGAAAAGACTTCATCGACTCTCATTGGGAGCTTTGAATGCCCTATTCCACGTGTCAAGATGAAGTATGATTTGCTTGTTGGGGATATCCATATCCCCATTGAGGTGACTTAGTGGCTATTCGAAAATTCTTCGTTCTCTCTTGCAATTCGAGAAGGTTTTGTCATAAGGACTTGATCAATACCATTGACAGATTTCTTTCGATGACCATGTGACGGATGAATCAAAGAGTCACATACCTCTGTTTTGAGTTTTCCTTTTCTGTTGCTTAGAAGAAAAATGATAGAATCAGTTTAGTTTTTCCTGTTTTCTGTTTTAGCATCCCGGAGAAAAATACCTCAAAAAAAAAGTTCTCCAATGGTGCTGAAAATTTAGTATGATTTTTTCGGGAATTTTTGAAAATTTCTGGGCCTGAGAGCTGGTCAAGGGGACTGACCAGTGGGCCACAAGCCCCCCACCGCCACCTACCCCCTGTTGGCCGGGTGCAAGCTTGTGGGGCCCACAGGCATCCCCTCCACTCATTCCAGCTCCCAGCCTCTTCTTCCACCTGCAGAAAAAATTGTTTCACAGCTCAAACCCGTGTTCTTGCTCATTTGGCTGTGATTTTCGATCTCCTTGCTCAAAGCACCATTCTCCGAACCGTTTTGGGGAAATTACTCCTTGGTAAGTGACTCCTCCATTGGTCCAATTAGTTTTTGCTCTAGTGCTTTATCCTTCGCGAATTCTTGCTACCTTGGTGACCCTGTTCTTGAGCTAGAAAAGTTGATTTTAGCTGGTTCCAAGTAGTTTTAGCGCGTGATACGGTCTTTAGGCACTAGTAGGAGTAGTTGCTACAAGTTGGGTTGATCCTTGTTCACTTTTTTCGAAGTCTCTAAAAATTTCAGAATTTTTCAGAGCTAGAAAAAGGAAAAGATGAGGAGGTTCTTGAGAGGCTCTTCAAGCCGTAACCCCAAGGAGGATGAGAAGAACCACCCCAAGTACGTAGTCCCTCGAGTCACAAAAGTTCGAGCATGCGAGTGGCCAAGTGATGAATTTTTGCGCGCCGCCGGACTTTATGAAGACTTTTATTACTTGGTGGATAACGCAGGTCTTACTGCGTTCTTTGAAGATAAGTGCCCACAATATCTCCTACTCACCAATATTTTCGTTCAAAGCTTCAACTTTTATCCGAGGAAGAATCCTCCCATGGTTGAGTTCATGATTTACGATATCCCCCAGTGCATGACGCTGCAGGACTTTTGCAATGTATGCAAATTACCTTATGTTGGGGATATCCGTGACCCTCGTCCACGGGACTTGGAGGATTTCAATGGTTCCATTGTTGTTGGAGAGGAGAGAGGAGTGTCTCGCGCTAGAATTGCTAGCATACATTTTCCTGTGCTTCGGTACTTCTCACTATTTGTGGGAAAATGTTTGATTGGCCGTGGGGAGGCTGGATCACTTAGTTCCCAGACCTTGCGGTTCTGCACGAAGGCCTTTATAACGATAAGACTTATAGCTTGGGCGCTATAGTCGCTCAACGGTTGAACCTGAACCGTTCCAAGGGTGTTGTCTATGGAGGTATCGATGCTACCCATCCTGCCAGACAGTTTGAGATACCGATTAGACTGGGAGAGGAAGGACAGATGCTTCTCCCTGAAAGATATCTGGATTATGATATCATGGTTCGCCATGATTTTCTGGAGAGAGATGCTAGTAGACGGATGATTTATAACCTGGTATTTAGTCAGGTACTCGGGAGACTATTACTTTGCCTGCTCCTTCTTTGTTTGATCTTCATGCAGGCAGGTACACTATTATGCCCGCAGACATCTACGCATATTGGGGCTTGGCCCAACCACAGGCGCCCGTGCCCAAGCCGCCAGTCGAGTACCAAACGCCAGTTTATCAGTGGGAGCCAGAGGAGCTCACACAGCAGTGGCATCCACAGTCTGCTCCGGAGTATCCTGGAGCTGGTTATTTCCCACCATGGGAGTAGACCAAGCTAGGCCAAAAGCCTAAGCTTGGGGGAGTACGTGTTCTCACTGACTTTACATTCATGCTTATGGTTTCACTTTGTTAGCCGGTGTTTACACTTTGCCACTGTATTATCCATGCTAGTTTCTTTTCGTTTTCTTGTTTTCTTGTTTTATGTCCTTTTGAGAAAACCCAAAAAGATTTTTCTTTCTTGTTTTTCTTGTTGGGTGCTTTCCCGTGTAAATAGTTTTCTTTTTCTTTGAGTCAAGGTAGAAGATATTGGTTATAATGCTTAGTGGTTCTTACATGCTTACCTGTTTAGCTTTCAAAGATCCATATTACTTTGTCTTCTCCTTTGTGTTTGTGTGCAGATTCAGCTTAGTCCAATGCGCTTATTATCGTTTTCATCGTTCGATCGTGCAAATGAAAGGCAACAATGATGATATATGATGAAGTGACTGAGACTGAAAAGCTGGTATGAACTCTATCTATTTTGTTTTTGTAAATATGACTAGCTTGTTGACCCAGATTTAGCTTTGTTGTGAGGGAACCATGTTTGCAATGACAACTTAGAGATCATAGTTTCTGATGCCATGCTTATTTAGCTGAGAGCTTATAATGGTTTGTCTTGAATACCAACATAGATTTTGAGATGACTGTGATGTAGTATGATAGGATGGTATTCTCCTTTGAATGTTTCAAGTGGCTTGACTTGGCGCATGTTCATGCATGTAGTTGAAACAAAATCAACATAGCCTCTATGATGTTCGTGTTCATGGTGATTTATATCCTGTTCATGCTTGCATTCAATGTTAGTCAAACTCATTGCATCTTGATGACTGCCGTCGCTCTCTAGTTGGTCGCTTCCCAGTCTTCTGCTAGCCTTCACTTGTACTAAGCGGGAATGCTGCTTGTGCATCCACTTCCATGAACCCAAAAGTTTTTCCATGAGAGTCCACCATACCTACCTATTTGCGGTATCTACCTGCCGTTCGAAGTAAATTTGCATGTGCCATTCTCTAAACCTTCAAGAAATAAATCTTTTTTGCATGCCCGACCGCTCATGTGGTGACAGAGGGCTATTGGTATCTTCCATGCTAGGAGTGTTATCCTCGACATGTGTTTATTGACAGTCATTCACAAGAAAGGGGCCGGTATTTGGGATGCCCAGTTCCATGCTTAAATCGAAAACATAATTGTAAAACAAGACTCCCCCCGGATTGATGTTAGTATGGACGGTACCCGAGGATTCGGCTAGCCGTGGAGTGTGATTGATTTGTGGTGGGGGAGTTAAAACTTTACTTTTCCGTTTGGGAACCGCCTATAGCATGAGTAGCATGGAAGATATTGAGAACTCTTGGTCATTGCGTTGACAATGAAAGCATGCCACCCAAAATTATTATCTCTGTTTTCAAAGCTTGAGCTCTGGCACCTCTGCAAATCAATGCTTCCCTCTGCGAAGGGCCTGTCTATTTATTTTCCCGTCAAGTCATCTGCCTCTTATATAAGCACCAATTAGAGAGCACCTCTGTCATTTTTATGCTTTGCTTTTGATTGATATTGAGTATGACTATGACTGGATCTTTGTTGCTATGAATTACAATGTTTAGTCAGCCCTTGATCTTTGAAAGTGCTCTGCATTTATGTTTTGCAGTCTCAGAAAGAGCTAGCGAGATACCACCTATTCATATTGCTTCATGCTTGCTTTTATTGAAGTGTTGGTATTTGAAACTCATTATTATTTGCTCGTTAGCTGATTATGCCATTGATATTAGTTTACCGTGAGACCTTTGTGTCATTTGCTTATGTGGTTAACTTGTGATCTTGCTGAAATTCTCGTTTTTGAGTTAGACATAGTTGCAACAACAAGATGAAACAAAGTTTGTCAAAGTTTTTCTTTCTCTCTCAGTTTGTCAACTGAGTTGCTTGAGGACAAGCAAGGTTTTAAGCTTGGAGGAGTTGATACGTCTCCAACGTATCTACTTTTCCAAAATCTTTTGCCCTTGTTTTGGACTATCATTTGCATGATTTGAATGGAACTAACCTGGACTGAAGCTGTTTTCAGCAGAATTGCCATGGTGTTATTTTTGTGCAGAAATCAAAGTTCTCCAAACGTCCTGAAAATTTATGGGGAGCAGTTTTGGAAAATATCAAAAATATCTGCGCCAAGTTCCACCTCAGGGGGTGGGCCAGTGGGCCACAAGCCCCTGTTCTGCCACCACCCCCTGGTGGCGGTGGGCAAGCTTGTGGGGCCCACAGGCACCTGCCGCCCCCAACTCCAGCTCTATAAGTTGTCTTTCGTCCTAGAAAAAATAAAAAGAGAAGTTTTCGTCGCGTTTTCGATACGGAGGCGCCGCAACCACCTGTTCTTCATCTGGAGGGCAGATCTGGAGTCCATCTTGGGCTCCGGAGAGGGGAAATCGTCGCCATCATCATCATCAACCTTCTTCCCTCTCCAATTCCATGAAGCTCTTCGTCGTTCGTGAGTAATCTATTCGTAGGCTCGCTGGGCGGTGATGAGTAGGATGAGATCTATCATGTAATCGAGTTAGTTTTGATGGGGATTGATCCCTAGTATCCACTATGTTCTGAGATTTGATGTTGCTACTACTTTGCCATGCTTAATGCTTGTCACTAGGGCCGGAGTGCCATGATTTCAGATCTGAAATTATTATGTTGTCACCAATATATGTGTGTTTTAGATTCGATCTTGCAAGTTGTAGTTACCTACTATGTGTTATGATCCGGCAACCTCGGAGTGACAATAACCGGAACCACTCCCGGTGATGATCATAGTTTGAGAAGTTCATGTGTTCACCAAGTGCTAATGCGTTGGTCCGGTTCTTTATTAAAAGGAGAACCTTAATATCCCGTAGTTTCCTTTTGGACCCCGCTGCCAGGGGAGGGATGGAGAATAGATGTCATGCAAGTTCTTTTCCCTAAGCACGTATGACGACACACGGAATGCATGCCTACATCACATTGACGAATGGGAGCTAGCCACATATCTCTCCGTGTTATAGCTGTTGCATGATGAATATCATGCAAACAATTCACCGAATCATTGACTACGAGTTTGTCCTACTATTGCTACTGCTGTTACTTGTCTTGCTCTGCTGCTGCTGCTACTACTGTTGCTACTGTTGTTACTTGTCTTGCTCTGCTGTTGCTGCTGTTACTGTTGCTACTACTGTCACTTGCTACTGTTGCTACTTGCTACTGTTGTCACTACTGCTGTTCCTTGCCACTGCTATTGCTCGTTACACTACCGTTACTCGTTACTTTGCTCTTACTATTGTGCTTGCAGATAGTAATCTTTCAGGTGTGGTTGGATCCGACAAATTCAGCTGCTAATACTTGAGAGTATACTCTCACCTCTCTTTGGCGATCTACAAATTTGGGTGGAATACTCTACCCTCGAAAACTGCTGCGAACCCACACGCTGGTGGGCCATCAACAACATTCTTCCAGTTTCATTGCCGGGGAGTGCTATCAGCATTCTTCTGGTGCCGTTGCAGGAGAAGGTTAGTTGTCATAAGCATTCGTCTAGCTAACACTAGAGATTGCAGGATCAACCCTTTTCTGGAGCCATTGCTAGGGAAGCACAGCTGACGTCAATTCCTCGTTCACCACTTTCGATAATGACTCTGTCGTACAACCCATCAAGCATGGCCAATCGAGGGTGATTCCTCCCTGGCATCCTTGACGGTTTCATCGTTCGGAATCCAACGAGGGTGGTACCTCGGATCCTCCCTGATGTTACAACCACACAATTACTTGACCATGTTACTGGGAACATTGATGAATAATATTTGGCGGGTGGATTCCCGCATGGATGTGTCGATTAGTTAATTAAAATGTTAATGGGTTGGGTATTTGTTCTGGGTTGGTCGGAGACCTTATTCGCACTAACCGTCTACATGGGAGGAGTTATTGGTTCTCGACATCGTGGTATCATCCGAACCTCTTCAACGCCAGCAATGGAGTGGCGCGCGCCCGATGGCCCGGATAGGTAGCACGCTTGTAATGAGGGGTGCTAGGACTAAGATCGGCCGACCTCGCATCATGCATGAGTGCAAAGGGTGATGGGCCCATGACCCATGCGTGCTTAGGATTTAGACCAGTGGGATGGCCTCTCTGTTGAGTCTAGGTGGGGCTGCGACGTGTCGATGTTCCGAGGCCGGACATGACCCATGAATGTGTGTCCGGCTAGAGTTTATCGAGCGTGACAGGGAATATATGGTGCACCCCTATTCGAATAGCCGTGTCCACGGTTATAGGACGACTTGGAGTTGTGCCCCGATCTTATACAACTACAACTGTTACTTAACTGGAATGTTGCTCCGGGATTGCTTCCTCATAGGGAGTCGAGGGAGAATCTCCGGGCATGACCTCATATTAATATTGCTGCAACAATATGACTATTACATGTGTTACCAGTTCTGCTCTCGTCTATTGCTGCAAGACCCCTAAAGATGCTAGTCTTTGATAGGACTAGGCATTCTCTCTCTATTCTTGCCTTGCTGCAGTCAGTCCACATATAACCCCCTTCCTTTGATACTGATGCATCCTTAGCATAGTTCTGATGTCAGTCTTGCGAGTACTTTGGATGAGTACTCACCGTTGCTTTGCTCCCCCTTTTTCCCCTTGATCCGTTGCTACGACCAAATGATGGAGCCCAGGAGATGGCGTATCCCACCGACGACGACTGCTACCCCGATGGTGCCTACTACTACGTGGAGGCCGCTGAAGACCAGGAGTAGTTAGGAGGCTCCCAGGAGGAGGCCTCGCCTCGTTCGATCGTTGTATATTTGTGCTAGCCTTCTCTAAGGCACCTCATGTTTTATGTGTGTACTCAGATATTTTTTACTTCTGCTGACTCGTGTGTTTATCGAGCTTCTGTATTCTAGCCCTCGAGGCCCCTAGCGTGTAATATGAAGCTTGTTTGTTTTTTTGTGTCTAGAGTTGTGTTGTGATATCTTCCCATGAGTCCTTGAGCTTGGTCGTACGCTTTTGCGTCTATGATTAGCGTACGATCAAATCGAGAGTGTCACACGAGGAGCTCCAGAATGGTCCGGAGGTAAAGATTTAAATATTGGAAGTCATATTTTTGCTACCGGAAAAGTTTCAGGTTTTTTGGTATTGTACCGGGAAGCTTATAGAAGGTTCCAAAAACTTTCGGAGGAGTCCGGAAGTCCACCAAGGGTTCCACCACGTCCCAAGTGTTTGCATGGGATGATGGGAGATGTCGTGACCCTATTGGGCCAAGCGCACAAGTCCCACAAGGCCCATGCAGTTGGGAAACGTGGAAAGTCCGCCTTTGTATGGAAGATAAGGAAGGGGACTAGGATTCCACCTCCTCCCCCTTGGCTGCACCCTAGGGCTTGGAGGGGATGTTCCGCACGCCCCTCCACCTATATATAGAGAGGAGGGGGCGCCCCAAAGCACACACAAAACCCTTGGCGCCCCCTCTCTCCCTAGATCATTTTCTCCTTCGTTTGCAGTTTCGGGAACGCTAAGCGTAGCTCTGCTGGGATAGCACCACCACAACCGCCACCACGCCATCGTGTTGCCGGAGAACTCATCTATTACTCTGCCCTCGCTTGCTGGATCGAGGTGGAGGAGAAGTCATCGAGTTGTACGTGTGCTGAATGCGGAGGTGTCGTCCGTTCGGCGCTCAATCGGGAGTTCGTGGGACGGATCGTGATTGGATCGCGAAGACGTACCACTACATCAACCACATTCTTTAACGCTTCCTCTTAGTGATCTATAAGGGTATGTGGATCCGATCTCTCCTCTCATAGATGCTCATCACCATGGATAGATCTTGTATGCGCATAGGAAATTTTTTGTTTCCCATGCAACTTACCCCAACACAAGAAGGGTAACTCCAAGAAGACTAGCAAAGCTGTTGCCCCTCCAACGAAGAAACCCAAGGCTGAACCCAAGCCGGAAATTGAGATTTATCATTGCAAAGGAACTGGTCTTTGGAAGCGGAACCACCCCAAGTATTTGGCCAATAAGAAGGAGGCCAACGCCAAACAAGGTATATTTGATATACATGTTATTGATGTGTACCTCACCAAATTTTGTTGTAGTGCGTGGGTATTTGATACCGGTTCAGTTGCTCACATTTGCAACTCAAACAGGAATTACGAAATAGACGAAGGTTGGCGAAAGCCGAAGTGATGATGTGTGTGGGAAATGGTTCCAAGGTTGATGCGATCGCCGTCGGCACGCTCTCATTCCAATTACCGTCGGGATTAGTGATGAACCTAAATAATTGTTATTTAGTGCTTGCGTTAAGCATGGACATTATATCTGGATCTTGTTCATTGCGAGATGGTTACTCATTTAAGTTAGAAAATAATGGTTGTTCTATTTATATGAGTAATATCTTGTATGGTCATGCACCCAATGTGAGGGGTCTGTTCATGTTAAATCTCGATAGTGATGACACACATATCCATAACATTGAGACCTAAAGTTGTAGAGTTGATAATGATAGCGCCACTTTCTTGTGGCAGTGCCGCTTAGGTCATATTAGTATAAAAGGCATGAAGAAACTCCATGCTGATAGACTTTTGGAGTCACTTGATTTTGAATCACTTGACGCATCTGAACCATGCCTCACGGGCAAGATGACTAAGACTCCGTTCTCCAGAACAATGGAGCATGCACGTGACTTGCAGGAGATCATACATACTGATGTGTGCGGACCAATGAGCATAGAGGCGCAAGGTGGTTATCGTTATTTTTGCACCTTCATAGATGATTTGAGTAGATATGGTTATATTTACTTAATGAAGCACATGTCTGAAATGTTTGAAATGTTCAAGCAACTTCAGAGTGAAGTTGAACATCATCGTATCAAGAAGATCAAATTCCTATGATCTGATCGAGGAGGTGTGTATCTGAGGTATGAGTTTGGTACTCACTTAAGACAATGTGGAATTTTTTCACAGTTCACACCGCTTGGAACACCACAACGTAATGGTGTGTCCAAACATCGTAATCATACTTTATTAGATATGGTGCGTTCTATGATGTCTCTTACAGATTTGCCGTTATCGTTTTGGGGTTATGCATAAGAGACAGCTACATTCACTTTAAATAGGGCACCATAAGAATCCGTTGAAACGACACCATATGAACTGTGGTATGGCAAGGAGCCAAAGTTCTCGTTTCTTAAAGTTTGGGGATGTGATGCTTATGTAAAAAAAGCTTCAGGGTGAAAAGCTGGAACCCAAAACGGAAAAGTGCGTCTTCATAGGATACCCAAAAGATACAGTTGGGTACACCTTCTATCTCAGATCCGAAGGCAAAGCGTTTGTCGCTAAAAATGGAGCATTTCTTGAGAAAGAGTTTCTCTCGAAAAAATTGAGTGGGAGGAAGATAAAACTTGATGAGGTTATAGAACCTCTACTACAACCAGAGAGCCGCACATCACAGAAAGATGTTTCTGTGGAACCTACGACGGTTGAAGAGGAAGCTAATGATTATGATCATGAAACTTCAGATCAAGTTGCTATTGCACCTCGTAGGTCGACAAGGGCACGTACTGCTCCTGAGTGGTATGGTAACCTTGTCTTATCAATCATGTTATTAGATAACAATGAACCTACAAGCTATGGAGAAGCAATGATGGGTCCGGATTCTAACAAATGGTTAGAGGCCATGACATCCAAGATAGGATCCATGTAGGAAAACAAAGTATAGACTTTGGAAGTATTACCTAAAGGGCGAAAGGCTATTTAGAATAAATGGATCTTTAAGAAGAAGACGAACGCGGACGGTAATGTCACCGTCTATAAAGCTTGACTTGTGGCAAAGGGTTTCTCACAAGTTCAAGGAGTTGACTACGATGAGACTTTCTCACGGCTTGTGGCAAATGGTTTCTCACAAGTTCAAGGAGTTGACTACGATGAGACTTTCTCACCCGTAGCGATGTTTAAGTCCGTCAGAATCATGTTAGCAATTGCTGCATTTTTTGATTATGAAATTTGGCAGATGGATGTGAAAACAACGTTCCTTAACAATTTCCTTAAGGAACAGTTGTATATGATGCAACCAGAAGGTTTTGTCGATCTAGAGAATGCTGACAAAGTATGCAAACTCCAACGACCAATTTATGGACTGGTGGAAGCATCTCGGATTTGGAATCAGCGCTTTGATGAGGTGATCAAGGCGTTTGGGTTTATACAAGTTTATGGAGAAGCTTGTACTTGCAATAAAGTGAGTGGGAGCTCTATAACATTTCTAATATTATATGTGGATGACATATTGCTGATTGTAAATAATATAGAACTTTTGGGAAGCGTAAAGGATTACTTGAATACAAGTTTTTCAATGAAGGACCTAGGAGAAGCTGCTTACATATTGGGCATCAAGATCTGTAGAGATAGATCAAGACGCTTGATAGGACTTTCACAAAGCACATACCTTGATAAAGTGTTGAAGAAGTTCAAAATGGAAGAGTCTAAGAAAGGGTTCTTGCTTGTGTTACAAGGTATAAAGTTGAGTAAGACTCAATGCCCAGTAACTGCAGAAGATAGAGAAAAGATGAGTGTCGTCCCCTATGCTTCAGCCATAGGGTCTATCATGTATGGAATGCTGTGGGCAAGACGTGATGTCAGCCTTGCCATAAGTATGGCGGGAAGGTTTCAGAGTGATCCAGGAATGGAACACTGGACAGCGGTCAAGAATATTCTGAAGTACCTGAAAAGGAATAAGGAAATGTTTCTCGTATATGGAGGTGACAAAGAGCTCGTTGTAAAAGGTTACGTCGATGCAAGCTTTGACACTGATCCAGATGACTCTAAGTCACAAACTGGATACATATTTATTCTCAATGGAGGTGCGATAATTTGGTGCAGTTCCAAGCAAAGCGTGGTAGCTGATTCTACATGCGAAGAGGAATACATAGATGCTTATGAGGCGGCTAAAGAATGTGTCTCAATGAAGCAGTTCATGACAGATCTTGGAGTTGTGCCCAGTGCACTGTATACAATGACTCTGTTTTGTGATAACACTGGTGCCATTGCTCGAGCCAAGGAACCAAGGTTTCACAAGAGGACCAGACACATAAAGTGACGTTTCAATGCCATCCACGATTACATCATGGAGGAAGACATAAATATTTGCAAAGTGCACATGGATCCGAATATTGCAGACCCGTTGACTAAGCCTCTTCCACGAGCAAAACATGATCAACACCAGAACTTTATGGGTGTTAGATTCGTTACATTGTAAATCACATAGTGATGTGAGCTAGATTATTGACTCTAGTGGAAGTGGGATACTGTTGGAAATATGCCCTAAAGGCAATAATAAAATAGTTATTATTATATTCCCTTGTTCAAGATAATCATTTACTATCCATGCTAGAATTGTATTGAATGGAAACTCAGATACATGTGTGGATACATAGACAACTCACTGTCCCTAGTAAGCCTCTAGTTAACTAGCTCGTTAATCAAGCATGGTTAAGGTTTCCTAGCCATATAAAAGTGTTCTCACTTGATAACGGGGTCACATCATTAGGAGAATGATGTGATGGACAAGACCCAAACTATGAAACATAGCATGTGATCGTGTCATTTTATTGCTACTGTTTTTCTGCATGTCAAGTATATGTTCCTATGACCATGAGATTATGTAACTCACTGACACCGAAAAAATACCTTGGGTGTATCAAATGTCCCAATGTAACTGGGTGTCTATGAAGGTGCTCTGCAGGTATCTTCGAAGGTGTACATTGAGTTAGCATGGATCAAGACTCGGATTTGTCACTCTGTATGTCGGAGAGGTATCTCACGGCCCAATCGATAATACAACATCACAACAAGCCTTGCAAGAAATGTGACTAAAGAGTTAGCGACGTGATTTTATATTATGGAACGATTAAAGAGAGTTGCCGATAACGAGATTCAAATAGGTATAGAGATACTGACGATCAAATCTCGGACAAGTAACATACCGAAGGACAAAGGAAATGTTATACGGGATTAACTGGATTCTTCACATAGAGGTTCAACCGATTGAGATCTTCATAGAATATGTAGGATCCAATATGGACATCCAGGTCACCCTATTGGATATTGACCGCAGAGTGTCTCGGTCATGTCTACATAGTTCTCGAACCCGTAGGGTCTGCACACTTAAGGTTTGGTGACGATTCAGTATAGTTGAATCATGGTTGTTGGTAACCGAATGTTGTTCGGAGTCCCGGATGAGATCCCGGATGTCACGAGGAGTTCCGGAGTGGTCCGAAGACGAAGATTGATATATAGTAAAGTTACATATGGCTTCCGGAAAGATTTCGGGCATTACCGGTAAAGTATCAGGAGTGACGAATGGGTTCCGGGGTTTCACTGAGAGGGGCCACCCACCCAGGAGGGGACCTAGTAGGCGTAAAGGTGGTGCACCAGCCCCTAGTGGGCAGGTGCGGCCAGCCGAATAAAACCTATTTCAGCCAAGTGTAAAAAGAAAAGGAAAAAGGGGAAATAAGGGAAGGAGACCAACTAGGAAGGGAGTCCTCCACCAAACCGAATTGGAGGACGACTCTCCTCCCTAGCTCGGCCAAACCTCTCCTCCTTGGAGGAGGAGGCAAGGCAAACCTCCCACCTCTTCCTCCTATATATAGTGTAGGGTAGAGAGGCTTTTTGCACCACAAGACACGACGCAACCCTCTCTCCCTTCACGACCACGTGACACCCCGTAGCTAGTTGAGTACGGTACGACGAAGCCCTGCCGGAGAAGCTCCACCGTTATCACCGTCATGCCGTCGTACTGCCGAAGAATTCAGTCACCTCTTCGTCTCTCTTGCTGTATCAAGAAGGCGGAGATCGTCATCGAGTTGTACGTGTGCTGAACACGGAGGTGCTGGCCGTTCGGCGCTAGATTGTGATTGGATCGCCGGACGGCTTGCGATTTGGATCGCGAAGACATTCGACTACATCAACCGCGTTTCTTTACGTTTCATGCTTAGCGATCTACAAGGGTACGTGGATCCGATCTCCCCTCTCGTAGATGGTCATCACCATGGATAGGTCTTTCGTGTGCATAGGAAATTTTTTGTTTCCCATGCAACATTCCCCAACAGGCTGTGTGGGGAGGCACTCAAAAGTCGCGAGATGGGGCGGAGACAACGGTCGGCAATGCAGGAAGGTATAAAGGGGAGGAATGTCTGCGGCTAGACTTCGACGTGGACGATGGAAGACGGTGCAGACCATGCGAAGGGGGAGGGTTGGAGGGATGGAGGGAGAGAGGGAGGGGGAAGGAAGGAAGGGAGTGAGGGAGGGAAAGGGGGGAGGGAGGGAAATAGGGAGATGATAGTGTAAGGTGGTGATCAGAAGTCGCAAGATGGGGCATGAGACGATGGTCGACAGTGCAGGAAATTTTACGACCTTCTCTACTTTTACCCCTAAAAATTTTCCCGACTCCAAATTAGCCTTCATTTATCACCCCTCAATAAAAAATAACACAATGACAATGGGACTTAACGTAAGATTTCTTTTCCATTTTTACTTTTTATGCCTTCCTCTCTCTCCTCCTGGCCATTGGAATTGTGATGAGCCCCTTCCTTCGGAGAGCATCGGCATCAACATCGAGGCAGAAGGTGGCATTGTTGGAATTATGCCCTAGAGGCAATAATAAATGTATAGTTATTATTATAATTCCTGTATCAAGATAATAGTTTATTATCCATGCTATAATTGTATTGAATGAAGACTCATTTACATGTGTGGATACATAGACAAAACACCGTCCCTAGCATGCCTCTAGTTGGCTAGCCAGTTGATCAATGATAGTCAGTGTCTTCTGATTATGAACAAGGTGTTGTTGCTTGATAACTAGATCACGTCATTGGGAGAATCACGTGATGGACTAGACCCAAACTAATAGACGTAGCATGTTGATCGTGTCATTTTGTTGCTACTGTTTTCATATAACTCACTGACACCGGAGGAATGCTTTGCGTGTATCAAACGTCGCAACGTAACTGGGTGACTATAAAGATGCTCTACAGGTATCTCCGAAGGTGTTAGTTGAGTTAGTATGGATCAAGACTGGGATTTGTCACTCCGTGTGACGGAGAGGTATCTCGGGGCCCACTCGGTAATACAACATCACACATAAGCCTTGCAAGCAATGTAACTTAGTGTAAGTTGCGGGATCTTGTATTACGGAACGAGTAAAGAGACTTGCCGGTAAACGAGATTGAAATAGGTATGCGGATACTGACGATCGAATCTCGGGCAAGTAACATACCGAAGGACAAAGGGAATAACATACGGGATTATACGAATCCTTGGCACTGAGGTTCAAACGATAAGATCTTCGTAGAATATGTAGGATCCAATATGGGCATCCAGGTCCCGCTATTGGATATTGACCGAGGAGTCTCTCGGGTCATGTCTACATAGTTCTCGAACCCGCAGGGTCTGCACACTTAAGGTTCGACGTTGTTTTATGCGTATTTGAGTTATATGGTTGATTACCGAATGTTGTTCGGAGTCCCGGATGAGATCACGGACGTCACGAGGGTTTCCGGAATAGTCCGTAAACGAAGATTGATATATAGGATGACCTCATTTGATTACCGGAAGGTTTTCGGAGTTACCGGGAATGTACCGGGAATGACGAATGGGTTCCGGGAGTTCACCGGAGGGGGGCAACCCACTCCAGGGAAGCCCATAGGCATTTGGGGGGTCACACCAGCCCTTAGTGGGCTGGTGGGACAGCCCACCAATCCCCTATGCGCCAAGAAAGAAAAAATCAAAGGAAAAAAAAAGGAAGAAGTGGGAAGGGGGAAGGACTCCCTCCCACCAAACCAAGTAGGACTCGGTTTGGGGGGGGAGAGTCCTCCCCCCTGGCTCGGCCGACCCCTTGGGGATCTCTTGGACCCCAAGGCAAGGTCCCCCTCCCTCCTCCTATATATATGGGGCTTTTAGGGCAGATTTGAGACGACTTTCTCACGGCTGCCCGACCACATACCTCCATAGTTTTTCCTCTAGATCGTGTTTCTGCGGAGCTCGGGCGGAGCCCTGCTGAGACAAGATCATCACCAACCTCCGGAGCGCCGTCACGCTGCCGGAGAACTCTTCTACCTCTCCGTCTCTCTTGCTGGATCAAGAAGGCCGAGATCATCGTCGAGCTGTACGTGTGCTGAACGCGGAGGTGCCGTCCGTTCGGTACTAGATCGTGGGACTGATCGCGGGATTGTTCGCGGGGCGGATCGAGGGACGTGAGGACGTTCCACTACATCAAACCGTGTTCTCTAACGCTTCTGCTGTACGATCTACAAGGGTACGTAGATCACTCATCCCCTCTCGTAGATGGACATCACCATGATAGGTCTTCGTGCGCGTAGGAAATTTTTTGTTTCCCATGCGACGTTCCCCAACAGTGGCATCATGAGCTAGGTTCATGCGTAGATGTCTTCTCGAGTAGAACACAAAAAGTTTTGTGGGCGGTGATGTGCGTTTTGCTGCCCTCCTTAGTCTTTTCTTGATTCCGCGGTATTGTTGGATTGAAGCGGCTTGGACCGACATTACTCGTACGCTTACGAGAGACTGGTTTCATCGTTACGAGTAACCCCCTTTGCTCAAAGATGACTGGCAAGTGACGGTTTCTCCAACTTTAGTTGAATCGGATTTGACCGAGGAGGTCCTTGGATGAGGTTAAATAGCAACTCATATATCTCCGTTGTGGTGTTTGCGTAAGTAAGATGCGATCCTACTAGATACCCTTGGTCACCACGTAAAACATGCAACAACAAAAATAGAGGACGTCTAACTTGTTTTTGCAGGGTATGATTGTGATGTGATATGGCCAATGATGTGATGTGATATATTGGATGTATGAGATGATCATGTTGTAATAGAAATATCGACTTGCACGTCGATGGTACGGCAACCGGCAGGAGCCATAGGGCTGTCTTTATACTAACATATGTGCTTGCAGATGCGTTTACTATTTTGCTAGGATGTAGCTTTAGTAGTAATAGCATAAGTAGCACGACAACCCCGATGGCAACACGTTGATGGATGATCATGGTGTGGCGCCGGTGACAACAAGATCGTGCCGGTGCTTTGGTGATGGAGATCAAGAAGCACGTGATGATGGCCATATCATGTCACTTATGAATTGCATGTGATGTTAATCCTTTTATGCACCTTATTTTGCTTAGAACGACGGTAGCATTATGAGGTGATCTCTCACCAAAAATTTCAAGACGAAATTGTGTTCTCCCCGACTGTGCACCGTTGCTACAGTTCGTCGTTTCGAGACACCACGTGATGATCGGGTGTGATAGACTCAACGTTCACATACAACGGGTGCAAAACAGTTGCGCACGCGGAACACTCGGGTTAAGCTTGATGAGCCTAGCATGTGCAGACATGGCCTCGGAACACATGAGACCGAAAGGTCGATCATGAATCATATAGATGATATGATTAGCATAGGGATGCTTACCACTGAAATTACTCCCGACTCACGTGATGATCGTACTTGGGATAGTGTAGGTGGATCATGAACCACTCAAATGACTAGAGAGATGTACTTTTTGAGTGGGAGTTTAGCATGTAATTTGATTAAGTTGAACTCTAATTATCTTGAACATAGTCTAAGTCCACTTTGAATATATTTGTGTTGTAGATCATGGCTCACGCAAGTGTCATCCTCAATTTTAATACGTTCCTAGAGAAAGCTAAGTTGAAAGATGATGGAAGCAACTTTGTAGACTGGGCTCGTAATCTTAAGCTAATCTTACAAGCTGGAAAGAAGGATTATGTCCTTAATGCTGCGCTAGGAGATGAACCACCCGCTACGGCTGATCAGGATGTTAAGAACGCTTGGTTAGCGCGTAAGGAGGACTACTCAATAGTTCAATGTGCAGTATTGTATGGCTTAGAACCGGGACTTCAACGTCGCTTTGAGCGTCATGGAGCATTTGAGATGTTCCAGGAGTTGAAGTTCATCTTTCAGAAGAACGCCCGGATCGAGAGGTATGAGACCTCCGATAAATTCTATGCTTGCAAGATGGAGGAAAACTCGTCTGTCAGTGAACATGTGCTCAAAATGTCTGGGTACTCAAACTGTCTAGCTGAACTGGGGATTGAACTCCCGCAAGAAGCTATCACTGACAGAATCCTCCAATCACTGCCGCCAAGCTATAAAATCTTTGTGTTGAACTACAACATGCAAGGGATGAACAAGTCTCCCGGCGAGTTGTTTGCGATGCTGAAAGTCGCAGAGTCTGAACTCCGTAAAGAACATCAAGTGTTGATGGTGAGCAAGACCACTAGTTTCAAGAGAAACGGCAAAGGAAAGAAGGGCAATTCGAAGAAGAGCGGCAAGCCTGTTGCCAATCCACCGAAGAAACCCAAGGCTGGACCTAAGCCTGAAACAGAGTGCTTCTATTGCAAGGGTATGGGTCACTGGAAGCGCAATTGCCCCAAGTATCTGGCAGATAAGAAGGCGGGCAAAGAAAAATCAGGTATATTTGATATACATGTTATTGATGTGTACTTAACCAGCTCTCGTAGTAGTGCCTGGGTATTCGATACCGGTTCTGTTGCTCACATTTGCAACTCGAAGCAGGAACTGCGGAATAGACGGAGGCTGGCGAAAGACGAAGTGACGATGCGCGTAGGAAACGGTTCCAAGGTTGATGCAATCGCTGTCGGCACCGTGTCACTTCAACTACCATCGGGATTAGTGATGAACTTGAATCATTGTTATTTAGTGCCTGCGTTGAGCATGAACACTATATCTGGATCTTGTTTATTGCGAGACGGTTACTCTTTTAAGACTGAGAATAATGGTTGTTCTATTTCTATGAGTAACATCTTTTATGGTCATGCACCGAATGTGAGAGGATTGTTCATATTGAATCTCGATAGCGATACGCATATACATAACATTGAGACCAAAAGAGTTAGAGTAAACAATGATAACGCCATATTTTTGTGGCACTGCCGCTTGGGTCATATTGGTGTAAAGCGCATGAAGAAACTCCATGCTAATGGACTTTTGGAGTCACTTGACTTTGATTCACTTGACACGTGCGAACCATGCCTCATGGGCAAGATGACTAAAACTCCGTTCTCCGGAACAATGGAGTGTGCAAGTGACTTATTGGAAATCATACATACCGATGTGTGTGGTCCGATGAGCGTGGAGGCACGCGGCGGATATCGTTATTTTCTCACCTTCACTGACGATTTGAGTAGATATGGTTATGTCTACTTAATGAAGCACAAGTCTGAAACATTTGAAAAGTTCAAGCAATTTCAGAGTGAAGTAGAAAATCATCGTAACAAGAAGATCAAGTTCCTACGGTCTGATCGTGGGGGTGAATATCTGAGTTTCGAGTTTGGTACTCACTTAAAACAATGTGGAATTATTTCGCAGTTAACACCGCCTGGAACACCACAGCGTAATGGTGTGTCCGAACGTCGTAATCGTACTTTGTTAGAAATGGTGCGATCTATGATGTCTCTTACTGATTTGCCGTTATCGTTTTGGGGTTATGCATTAGAAACAGCTGCATTCACTTTAAATAGGGCACCATCGAAATCCGTTGAGACGACACCATACGAACTGTGGTATGGCAAAAGGCCAAAGTTGTCGTTTCTCAAAGTTTGGGGATGTGATGCTTATGTCAAAAAGCTTCAGCCTGAAAAGCTGGAACCCAAAGCGGAAAAGTGCGTCTTCATAGGTTACCCAAAAGAGACAGTTGGGTACACCTTCTATCTCAAATCCGAGGGCAAAGTGTTTGTTGCTAAGAACGGAACTTTTCTCGAGAAGGAGTTTCTCTCGAGAGAATTGAGTGGGAGGAAGATAGAACTTGACGAGGTTGTCGAACCTCTCATCCCTCTGGATGGTGGCGCAGGGCAAGGGGAAACCTCTGTGATTGCGACGCCGGTTGAGGAGGAAGTTAATGATGATGATCATGAAACTCCAGTTCAAGTTTCTGTTGAACCACGCAGGTCGACGAGATCACGCGCTGCTCCAGAGTGGTACGGTAATCCCGTCTTATCAATCATGTTGTTAGACAACAATGAACCTGCAAATTATGAAGAAGCAATGGTGGGCCCAGATTCCAACAAATGGCTAGAAGCCATGAAATCCGAGATAGGATCCATGTATGAGAACAAAGTGTGGACTTTGGAGATGCTGCCTGAGGGCCGCAAGGCTATTCAGAACAAATGGATCTTTAAGAAGAAGACGGACGCTGACGGTAATGTGACCGTTTATAAAGCTCGACTTGTGGCAAAGGGTTTTTCACAAGTTCCAGGAATTGACTACGATGAGACTTTCTCTCCCGTAGCGATGCTTAAGTCCGTCAGAATCATGTTAGCAATAGCTGCATTTTTCAATTATGAAATTTGGCAGATGGATGTCAAAACGGCGTTCCTTAACGGTTTCCTTAAGGAAGAGTTGTATATGATGCAAGCCGAAGGTTTTGTCGATCCTAAAAATGCTAACAAGGTGTGCAAGCTCCAGCGATCCATTTATGGACTGGTGCAAGCATCTCGGAGTTGGAACAAACGCTTTGATGAGGTGATCAAAGCATTTGGGTTTATACAAGTGGTTGGAGAATCTTGTATTTACAAGAAAGTGAGTGGGAGCTCTGTGGCGTTTCTAATATTATATGTGGATGACATATTACTGATTGGAAACAACGTAGAGCTTTTGGAGAGCATAAAAGGTTACTTGAATAAAAGTTTCTCTATGAAGGACCTAGGAAAAGCTGCTTACATTCTAGGCATTAAGATCTATAGGGATAGATCAAAACGCCTGATAGGACTTTCACAAAGCACATACCTTGATAAAGTTTTGAAGAGGTTCAAAATGGAACAGTCCAAGAAAGGGTTCTTGCCAGTGTTACAAGGTACGAGATTGAGTAAGACTCGGTGCCCAGCAACTGATGAAGATAGAGAGCATATGCGCTCCGTCCCCTATGCTTCAGCCATAGGCTCTATCATGTATGCGATGCTGTGCACTAGACCGGATGTTAGCCTGGCCATAAGTATGGCAGGCAGGTTCCAGAGTAATCCAGGAGTGGATCACTGGACCGCGGTCAAGAATATCCTAAAGTACCTGAAAAGGACTAAGGAGATGTTTCTCGTGTATGGAGGTGACGAAGAGCTCGCCGTAAAAGGTTACGTCGATGCAAGCTTTGACACAGATCCGGACGACTCTAAGTCGCAAACCGGATACGTATTTATTCTTAATGGGGGTGCAGTAAGCTGGTGCAGTTCCAAGCAAAGCGTCGTAGCAGATTCTACATGTGAAGCGGAATACATGGCTGCCTCGGAGGCGGCTAAGGAGGGTGTCTGGATGAAGCAGTTCATGACGGATCTTGGAGTGGTGCCAAGTGCACTGGATCCAATAACCTTGTTCTGTGACAACACTGGTGCCATTGCCTTAGCAAAGGAACCAAGGTTTCACAAGAAGACCAGACACATCAAACGACGCTTCAACCTCATCCGCGACTACGTCGAGGAGGAGGACGTAAATATATGCAAAGTGCACACGGATCTGAATGTAGCAGACCCGCTGACTA
Source organism: Hordeum vulgare subsp. vulgare (assembly GCF_904849725.1). Lineage (NCBI taxonomy): Eukaryota > Viridiplantae > Streptophyta > Magnoliopsida > Poales > Poaceae > Hordeum > Hordeum vulgare. Next base: position 410,772,910 of record NC_058523.1, read on the forward strand.
AGCCTCTTCCACGGCCAAAACATGATCGACACCAGAACTGTATGGGTGTTAGATTTATTACAATGTAATTCACATGGTGATGTGAGGGCTAGATTATTGACTCTAGTGCAAGTGGGAGACTGTTGGAATTATGCCCTAGAGGCAATAATAAATGTATAGTTATTATTATAATTCCTGTATCAAGATAATAGTTTATTATCCATGCTATAATTGTATTGAAGACTCATTTACATGTGTGGATACATAGACAAAACACCGTCCCTAGCATGCCTCTAGTTGGCTAGCCAGTTGATCAATGATAGTCAGTGTCTTCTGATTATGAACAAGGTGTTGTTGCTTGATAACTGGATCACGTCATTGGGAGAATCACGTGATGGACTAGACCCAAACTAATAGACGTAGCATGTTGATCGTGTCATTTTGTTGCTACTGTTTTCTGCGTGTCAAGTATTTATTCCTATGACCATGAGATCATATAACTCACTGACACCGGAGGAATGCTTTGTGTGTATCAAACGTCGCAACGTAACTGGGTGACTATAAAGATGCTCTACAGGTATCTCCGAAGGTGTTAGTTGAGTTAGTATGGATCAAGACTGGGATTTGTCACTCCGTGTGACGGAGAGGTATCTCGGGGCCCACTCGGTAATACAACATCACACATAAGCCTTGCAAGCAATGTAACTTAGTGTAAGTTGCGGGATCTTGTATTACGGAACGAGTAAAGAGACTTGCCGGTAAACGAGATTGAAATAGGTATGCGGATACTGACGATCGAATCTCGGGCAAGTAACATACCGAAGGACAAAGGGAATAACATACGGGATTATACGAATCCTTGGCACTGAGGTTCAAACGATAAGATCTTCGTAGAATATGTAGGATCCAATATGGGCATCCAGGTCCCGCTATTGGATATTGACCGAGGAGTCTCTCGGGTCATGTCTACATAGTTCTCGAACCCGCAGGGTCTGCACACTTAAGGTTCGACGTTGTTTTATGCGTATTTGAGTTATATGGTTGATTACCGAATGTTGTTCGGAGTCCCGGATGAGATCACGGACGTCACGAGGGTTTCCGGAATAGTCCGGAAACGAAGATTGATATATAGGATGACCTCATTTGATTACCGGAAGGTTTTCAGAGTTACCGGGAATGTACCGGGAATGACGAATGGGTTCCGGGAGTTCACCGGAGGGGGGCAACCCACTCCGGGGAAGCCCATAGGCATTTGGGGGGTCACACCAGCCCTTAGTGGGCTGGTGGGACAGCCCACCAATCCCCTATGCGCCAAGAAAGAAAAAATCAAAGGAAAGAAAAAAAAAGGAAGAAGTGGGAAGGGGGAAGGACTCCCTCCCACCAAACCAAGTAGGACTCGGTTTGGGGGGGGAGAGTCCTCCCCCCTGGCTCGGCCGACCCCTTGGGGATCTCTTGGACCCCAAGGCAAGGTCCCCCTCCCTCCTCCTATATATATGGGGCTTTTAGGGCAGATTTGAGACGACTTTCTCACGGCTGCCCGACCACATACCTCCATAGTTTTTCCTCTAGATCGTGTTTCTGCGGAGCTCGGGCGGAGCCCTGCTGAGACAAGATCATCACCAACCTCCGGAGCGCCGTCACGCTGCCGGAGAACTCTTCTACCTCTCCGTCTCTCTTGCTGGATCAAGAAGGCCGAGATCATCGTCGAGCTGTACGTGTGCTGAACGCGGAGGTGCCGTCCGTTCGGTACTAGATCGTGGGACTGATCGCGGGATTGTTCGCGGGGCGGATCGAGGGACGTGAGGACGTTCCACTACATCAAACCGCGTTCTCTAACGCTTCTGCTGTACGATCTACAAGGGTACGTAGATCACTCATCCCCTCTCGTAGATGGACATCACCATGATAGGTCTTCGTGCGCGTAGGAAAATTTTTGTTTCCCATGCGACGTTCCCCAACAGGCATGTGGTTGAAATAGCGCGAGTGCGATGTCACATGGTGGACATTAACCTCGGGAAGACCACCTGTATGCAAGGCGGCGACTGGGACATGTCAGTAGTAGGGGATGATGATGTGTGATAGCGAGGTCCATCGGCGTGGAGCGGCAAAGGGAGAGGATGGTGTGGGGAGGCACTCAAAAGGCGTGAGATCGGGCAAAGACTTTGGTCGACAATGCAGGAAGGTCCAAAGGGGAGGAGTGTCTGCGGCTAGACTTTGACGTGGATGATGGAAGACGGTGCGAGATGATGCGAAGAGGGAGGGAGGGAAAGAGAGAGGGGGGGTGGAAAGGGATGGTGATGCGTGATAGCAACACAAGATAGTGAGGTGCATCGGCGTGGAGTGGTAGAGGGAGATGATGGTTTAGGGTGGTTCTTAGAAGTCGCGAGATGGGGCGGGAGACTACGGTCCATGGAGCGGTAGAGGGAGATGATGGTGTAGGGTGGTGCTCAGAAGTCGCAAGATGGGGCAGGAGACGACGGTCGGCACTGGATTAAATCTTACGACCATCTCTACTTTCACCCCTCAAAAATTGCCCCACTCCAAACTAGCCTTCATTTATCATCCCTCAAATAAAAAAATCACACAATGATAGTGGGACTTGCTGTAAGATTTGTTGTCCTTTTTTACTTGTTATGGGTTCCTCTCTCTCCTCCTGGCCACTAGGGATTGTGATGAGCCCCTTCCTCCGGAGAGCATTGGCATCAACGTCTAGGTAGAAGGTGGCATGTGGTTGAAATAGCACGAGCGCGATGTCGCGAGGTTGACATCAACCTCGGGACGACCACGTGTATGCAAGGCGGCGACTGGGACATGGCATCAGTAGGGGATGGTGAAGTGTGATAGCGATGCAAGATAGCGAGGTGCATCAACGTGGAGCGATAGAGGGAGATGATGGTGTGGGGAGGCACTCAAAAGTCGTGAGATGGGGCGGAGACGACGGTTGGCAATGCAGGAAGGTCCGAAGGGGAGGAGTGTGTGCGGCTAGACTTCAACGTGGATGATGGAAGACGGTGTGAGACGATGCGAAGAAGGAGGGAGGGAGAGAAGAATGGAGAGAGAGAGAGAGAGGGAGGGGGAAGGAAGGGAGGGAGGGGTGGGAAAGGGGGGAGGGAGGGAGATGATGGTGTTGCGTGGTGCGGAGAAGTCGCAAGATGGGGCGGCAGACGACGGTCGACAGTGCAGGAAATCTTATGACCTTCTCTACTTTCTCCCCTAAAAAATTTCCCCACTCCAAATTAGCCTTCATTTATCATCCCTCAATAAAAAAATAACACACTAACAATGGGACTTACCATAAGATTTCTTTTCTATTTTTACTTTTTATGGCTTCCTCTATCTCCTCGTGGCCACTAGGGATTGTGATGAGCCCCTTCCTCCGGAGAGCATCGGCATCAACGTCGAGGTAGAAGGTGGCATGTAGTTGAAATAGCGCGAGCGCGATGTCACGAGGTGGACATCAACCTCAGGACGACCACCTGTATGCAAGGCGGCGACTGGGACATGGCAGCAGTAGGGGATGGTGATGCATGATAGTGATGCGAGATAGCGAGGTGCATCAGCATGGAGCGACAGAGGGGGATGATGGTGTGGGGAGGCACTCAAAAGTCATGAGATGGGGCAGAGACGACGGTCGGCAATGCAGGAAGGTCCGAAGGGGGGAGTGTCTGCGACTAGACTTCGACGTGGATGATGGTAGACGGTGTAAGACGATGCGAAGAGGGAGGGAGGGAGGGAGAGAGGGAGGGGGAAGGAAGGCAGGGAGGGGGGAGGGAAAGAGGGGAGGGAGGAAAGGAAAGGGGGGGGGAAGGGAGGGAGAGAGGAAGAGATGGAGGGGGAAGGAGGAAAGGAGAGGGAGGGAGGGAGAGAGAGAGAGCCATTGAGATGAGTGCTTTGAGGTTTAAGTTGAACGACCTCTATTTTTGAAGGTTTTGATAGGGAAGGAGGGAATTGATTTTGGCCCAAAGCCCTTAAAAATGATTCAAGGGGTGTGAAGTAGGGGGTGAGGGCCGTCGGAGATGTTCGGACACAAGGGACAAAGGCCAACATATTTATGGAATATGCCCTCATTATGCTCGTTGAGCACACTTGGCAATCTCTGTGAGACGAGGGCAACTAAATCCCATGTTCCCACACTCTTCTTGTTTTCTCGCCTGAAAGTTGGCTCCATAAACTATGGGTCCAGCGGCCAGACCTTGACACCGACAAGTAACTCCCTCACGACCAATACCTCTACACCTCTTCGGTCATGATATTCTCCGCGGAGCCAGTGCATCCCACCTGCCGAGACGACTCTCCCCTCGCCTCCGTTGGTGATGTCACAACTCCCTATCGCTCACCTCGTCATCCTTTCCTCGGGCCGGCGAGGTCCTAGCTCGGCCTTTGCCGGGGTCAACGCTCCTCGCTACCGCTCGTCATGTCACCCCCGTCTTCGGCCTCAACCTTCACCTCCCCTCCTTCATTCTCACCTCAAAACGGCTTACACCAATTGGAAATTAGGTGACTTATGAATATCTTGTGCGTATGCAAAATGTACTCCGTCCACTATCACCACTTCAGCAGTAATAATGTGTACCAGTTACTAGGTACCATCATGATACTCCCTCCGTCTCGGTGCATTAGGCATTTTAGGAGGTGCACTGCAACCTAGGCACGCATAGATTGGGTAGGAGAAGAAAATTAAATTGCAGAGGAAGCCAATCACACCATTCCTTTCTCAACTGAAAATGTGCTATTAATTAGAAGACCTCTTGAAATCCAAAAAGTGTGCCGCATAAATTACATGCATTGGTCCTTCAATTAATAGATGTGGTCTAATTAATATGCATGCAAGTAGTACTACTCTAATGTGCCTTAGTGTTTTGGGATTATTTGATTTTCGTAAGATGGCTAATGCACCGAGACGGAGGAAGTAACACATTTACCAAATGATGGTGCTTAGGCTGGTCATTTATTAAGATATTTCACTAGCATAATAAACTATAGTGCTAGTTTATGAAGAGAGAGAGGGTGAGATCATTTATTATGCTAGTTTATGATACTATACACTAGGAATGTACTCCAGTATCATATGCATGATACGACAACATGATACTCCCTAGCCTTACATAAATGTTATGATGTGGACACACATCGATAATTACCGCATTTACCATGTTGTTTGCTAATTGCTGAAAACTTACCAGGTGATGTAGTTACCATGTCGGTGTGGTGATGTATGGTGGTAATGTAATGTGGACAGTGCAGTAGTAAGAGATACGGATGCTATCGAGGGATTTGCAGCTGAGGCACGGTGCGAGGAGAATGATCACCGGTGCTGGTAGCGGATGTCGGTCGGTGTGGAACAAGACAAAGCGACCGCCGTGGCTGGTTGAGGTTTCAGGCCGAGGGTGTCGGTGCCTTTGTGTGGGGCACACGCCCGAGTCTTTTGTTTCTCTACGGCCCGACGACGAATCCTCTTTCTCTTTTCGCTTCTCTCGAGAAGCAGCTTTGTCTTTGGCGTGATAGCCCAGCATCTGCCGCACTGCTCAATGCAGAAAAATAATCTTCCCCAGTCAAAATACTCGCAGATTAGACGGAATCATTGGGTTGTACGTAGGAGCGTTCGCCGGCCGTGGCGTGCGGGCGTGATTATGCCAAAGCGACCACGCGGGCGAGGCGGGCACAGCAGCAGCCTTTCGAAGCAACGCGCAGCTTCATCATCTTCCTCCCTCCAGCGAGCCAGCGGTCCTTCCACTGTCTTCTCTTACTTTGCAGCCAAGGCTTAGCGGCGTGCATGCAGCGCCTGCGCCTGCGCCTGCGTGCATGCTAGCGTCTCCTTGGAGCAAAGCAAGGCATCCCCACGTTAGACTAGAGCAAAAGCACGGCGATCCCGCCCAAAGTCCACCAAGGATCGGACGCAAGAATTACCTAGCTAGCTAGCTCTCCGCGCAATGGCCGGCTCGGCAGCCCAAGCTCCCACGCAAACCGGCCGAAGGACGCCGATTCCCACCGCGCTCGTGCCAGCGGCCGTGCTGCTCGCCGTCGTCGTGGCCGTCCTGTCCCTGCTGCCCTCCGTGGCCCAGGCGGTGTGGGAGCTGCCCCACCTCTTCCTCCTCGGCCTCGTCATCTCCTACGGCGTCTTCGCCCAGCAGAAGAACGGCGCCGCCTCCGCGGGCGACGGCGACGCCACCAAGGACGGCGCCCGGGCGTGGAACTCTCGGTACCATCCTGACGACCCGCTCGTCGTGGTCGCGCCCGGCCACGCGGAGGGCGATGACGGGGACGACGGCGCGGGCGGGAGGCCGTTCTCCTTGCCGGTGCGGAGGCTGAGGACGGTTGTGGAAGAGCCAACCGAAGCCGGTGGCGCCAGCGGAGAGAGCGTTGGCGAAGAGACGGACAGCTCTGAGTACACGGCAGGATTCTGGGCCGGCGCGCCCGCCGCTCCTTCGCCGCCCTCCGTCCTTGACTCCTTTGACTCGCGGAAGTTCAATGCGGCCACGCCGCCGCCAACCATGTCGAAGGGGTTCCCCGGCTACGATTCCGCGTCGCCTCGTGACCAGTCGTCGTGTAACGAGGAGGAAGAGGCGGAGGAAGTGGAGGAGGAGGAGGAGGAGGGCACAGATTGGGACGAGGATGCTGATGGGTCGGACGAGATGACCGCCGCGTCGTCAGAAAGGTCGTTCCCCGGCGACTTCGTTGCCTGCCGCAACCGTCGCTACGACGGCAGCGGGGATGGCGAGTCTGTGGACGAAGAACTTATAGAGCTGGCCACCAGGCCGGGACCGGACGAGGTGGACAGGAAGGCCGACGAGTTCATCGCCAAATTCAGGGAGCAGATCAGGCTGCAGAGGTTGTAGGCTTGAAGCCGGCCAAGCGACGTAGGCATGCATCGCATCCTGCGCACACGCGGGCCAATTCTTTTGGCCGATGAATCGCCATCCTTTCAGCCTTTTCCAAAATCGCCATTCTATTTATTTTTTTACAATCTTAACTAATTACATCTTAACTAGCTAAAATTATAAAAAATAAATGAAATGATGATTCTGAAAAAGGCTGAGAAAGAATAATTCTGGAAGAATCGGCCAAAAGAACTGAGTGCCACTGCGAATGGAGAGAGCATGGCGATTTGTGAACTTCGGTTTTTTTCCTTCACGTGTAATATCACGAGCCTTCCTGTATCATTTTCTTTTCTCGTTTGGAGCTTTAAATTGTTATCATTATTACATCGTGGAAAGATAATGAAAACCACTGTGTTGACACACCAATACGTGATGTGTACCCTCGACGTCGGGGGTGATGCATCACATGTTATGTCGAAGGAGATCTGATCGACAGCGCGATACGCAAGAAAGTCGGCGGATGCTTTTGAGGATCCGAAACCCCACACTCCCGGGTTCTGTCAGAGAGTGCGGCGGCAATGGGCTACCCTAGGTCGATTCGTTCATCCCTAGAACCTCGAGGTTCACAGCTCTCCAATACGAAGAACGACGAAGAACGAGGAAGCAAAAACAATGGAGAGACAAAAATGTAGATGAAAAAATAGTAGATGTGTTTTTGCGATTGTGCGTTGTTTCAATCGGTCATCACCTTCAATATATATAAGAGGCGACTGGATTTTCCATATAAGCAAAGGACTCATCTAAGCATTCCTTACAAGAAAAATACACCAAATCACGTCCTAGAGGACGAACCGCTCACACGACCCATCAGACAACTGTCTGATCCCTCGCGCGATCCATCGCACAGTTGTCTGATCCCTCACGCCATATTTCGCCTTGTGGTAGAACCACACTCCGATGGCTCTAACTTTTGCATACAATCTCAGATCGACATGATTTTTATATCAAAATCGATCGTTTCGACGAGACGAAGACAATTTGCGATGAACATTTTTCCATATAAGGCTGTGTCGCGGGCTTAATCGGCCGAGCAATACTCTGAATATAAAAGCTCAGCACTTTGAACACAGTTTCGGCCTTCGAGATGAGATCGGAAAGCGATGGCCCAAAATTAAAAAATGTTGATGTCAACACCATGAAACTTCCTCATGTGTAGCACTTATTTATTTGAAGCCATCATAATCATGATTTATTCCATGCGAAAATCTAGTGTCAACACATGCCCCCCTTTTCCGCAAAGTTTGTATGCCGAAAAATAATCCATATCGTATTTGTTCTAAGGACGATGTCAACACTCCATCGACCATTTATTCTTCTCAGGGCGATAATCATATATCGGCCATGTTTTATGCAAGGGCGATAATCGTATATCGGCCATTGCTTACTTAAGGTTCTTGCCACACACTCGGGTGGTATTTTTTCAAATAGTTGCCATTGAGAGCTCGAGGTAGCATTGTACCTTGAGTTGATTCCACCAAATATGAGTTTCAAGGAACTACACTTGCAATCATAAAAGGACTTTCCCAGTTTGGAGAGCACTTCCTGAATTTTCTATCTCTTGAACCAATTGGCAGGATCACTTTGACAAACGAGTGTGTTAGAGCATATATCTCCATATGTGGTTTTGGTAATTGATGACAATTCCTATGAACTAATGGTTGCCTTAAGTTATATTTATAGGATCTGTCCATAGGCACTTCTTAAAGTCCATCTCATGGGTTCAAGGAGTTTATATGATGACCAAGGTGGTATTCAAGGTATTATCCAAAGAATGGTCATAGAGACACAAGGTTGATCAAGATCTCAGACAAAGAGTAAATCAAGATGATCAACACACAAAGCGTACAAGATGTACCGAGAGGGATCAAGTGATCCCATGGTATGGTAAGCATTGTCCATTACGTGTTTGTGTACTAACCCATGGTCTTCGTGAGAGTTCTATGTGGGGGTTAGGTGTGTTTCCATCGGCTTGCGTCAAAGGAAAGATCTCATACAAACCATGAAGTATGACGTCGATGACCAAGATGGTATTCAAGGTATTATCCAAAGAATGGTCATAGAGACACATGGTTGATCAAGATCTCAGACAAAGAGTAAATCAAGATGATCAACACACAAAGCGTACAAGATGTACCGAGAGGGATCAAGTGATCCCATGGTATGGTAAGCATTGTCCATTACGTGTTTTGTACTAACCCATGGTCTTCGTGAGAGTTTTATGTGCGGGTTAGGTGTGTTTCCATGGGCTTGCGTCTAGAGGAAGATCTCATACAACCCATGAAGGATGCCGTCAAGTGGTGATCGTCATCAAGACACAAGGTTGATCAAGATCTCAGACAAAGCGTAAATCAAGATGATCAACACACAAAGCGTACAAGATGTACCGAGAGGGATCAAGTGATCCCATGGTATGGTAAGCATTGTCCATTACGTGTTTGTGTACTAACCCATGGTCTTTGTGAGAGTTCTATGTGGGGGTTAGGTGTGTTTCCATGGGCTTGCGTCTAGAGGAAGATCTCATACAACCCATGAAGGATGACGTCAAGTGGTGATCGTCATCAAGATGGCGGTGTGCAAGTTCAAGTGGATCAACACGAAGATATCTTGCTTGAAGCTTGCTGTTCATTGTGGTGGCAATGGACTTGTGAAGATATGCTGAAGAGTGGCTCACCCATAGTGAGTATGGGGGAGCAATCAACTAGTCTTCGTCAAGGCAACGCAATCAAGAAAGGTGGTCCATCTTGAGGAAGCAAAGATCATCATCATCTAGCTCAAGAGGACGAGGTGCAAGGTATAGGTTTGCCCTTGATAGGGTTTCTGTTTAGGATAGATTGATGTACTATCAAGGGGGGCTCTCAAGTGAGTAGCTTGATCGTATCGTTCGTTGAGAGCTCAAACCATTTGCATCCTTGCATCATACTTCTTGGTTCTTGTTTGGTGTTTCTCTTTGTGAGTTTTAGAGCTTATGGTCATCTTCGTGACAAGCTCGAGTTCATCGAAAACGGAGTCCATATGCATCTACTATGATGTTTTCAATGTTGGAGTTTTTGCCGGTTCTTCATTTCATAGAGGACTCACATCTCTATATCTTTGGCATATTCATAACCGCATGGTCTTAAGATTTCCAACAAGCTTGGGTTTGCTCGATTCGGAGCTCGTATGCGAAAGTTATGGCTGTTTCAGTGGCGAGCGGTAGTACCGCTGGACCTAGCGGTAGTACCGCTAGAGTTGGCGGTAGTACCGCTGGCCCTAGCGGTAGTACCGCTGGCTGGCGGTAGTACCGCCCCTGGTCAGCGGTAGTACCGCTCCAGGAGCTTAGTACCGCCTGCCTAAGCGGTTGTTCGTGGACGGACCTTTTTGCGAAGACTTTCTTGGCGGTGGTAGTGCCGTTGCACTACCAGGGGCCCAGCGGTAGTACCACTGGAGTGCCAGCGGTAGTACCGCTAGCTGGCGGTAGTACCTCTGGAGTGCCAGCGGTAGTACCGCTGGAGTGCCAGCGGTAGTACCGCTGCAGCCAGCGGTAGTACCGCTGGAGCTCGGGCAGAAAGTGGGGGTAACGGTCTGATTCCTTCCCCCACTATATAAAGGGGGTCTTCTTCCCCCTTGGTCTTATCCATCCGTTGAGCTCTTGTTCTACCTCCATTGTTGACATTCTTAGAGCTTGATTACTCTCTATCCCTCCAATGATTCTTGCTTGTTCTTGAGGAAAAAGAGAGAGGAGATCTAGATCCACATCTCCACCAATCACTTTCTCCTCTATGTGAGGGGAACCCCTTGGATCTTGATCTTGGAGTTCTTTGTGAGCTCCTTGTTCTTCCTCTCATACTTCTCCATAGCTTTTGTTGTTGTGGAGGGATTTGAGTGTGAGGGACTTGACCACTTCGTGTGTTCTTGCCATTGCATTAGTTGCATCGGTTTGAGTTCTCCACGGTGATACGTGGAAGTGAGAAGTTGAGAAGCTTACTACCTTTGGTACTTAGTACCCTTGATATTGTTCTTCATGGATGCTTTGGCGTCCTAGAAGCTTGGTGGTGTCTCGGAGCTCAATCATTATGGTGTGAAGCTCCGGGAAGCGTCGGGGTCTGCAATTAGGTTGTGGAGATTGCCCCGAGCAATTTGTACGGGTACCGGTAACCGCCCCCAAGGGTTGCCACGTGTACGGGTTCGGTGACCGCCCCCAAGGGTTGCCATTTGTTCGGGTTCGGTGACCGCCCTCAAGGGTCCCTTAGTGGAATCACAGCATCTTGCATTGTGCGAGGGCGTGAGGAGATTACGGTGGCCTTAGTGGCATCTTGGGGAGCATTGTGCCTCCACACCGCTCTAACGGAGATTAGCATCCGCAGGGGTGTGAACTTCGGGATACATCATCGTCTCCCCGTGCCTCGGTTATCTCTTACCCGAACCCTTTACTTATGCACTTTACTTTGTGATAGACATATTGTTTATTGTAATATATCTTGCTATCACTTAGTGGTTTATCTTGCTTAGCATAAGTTGTTGGTGCACATAGGTGAGCCTAGTTGTTTGTAGGTTTTGTGCTTGACATATTAAACGTTAGTTTTATTCCACATTTGTTCAAGCCTAAACCTTTACTATTTTAAAGCGCCTATTCACCCCCCCCTCTAGGCGACATCCACGTCCTTTTCAATTGGTATCAGAGCAAGGTCTCTCTTTATCAGGTTTAACCACCTAGAGAGTAAGGATGTCGACTAGGGGTTTAGGATTCACTGACACTCTTAGTTTCGATGGCACAAATTTTGATGTTTGGGTAATTCGCATGCTTAATCACTTTAGGGTCATGGACCCAAATTTAGAGCGAATTGTAGATATGGGTTTTTCTCCTCCAAAGGATTCTCAAAGTATATCTTTAGAGGATGAGAAAAACTCTTATCTCAATGCTCAAGCTTCTAATGTGCTTTTTGATGCTTTGAGCAATGTAGTTATATTTCAACTCATGCCATTCCGGGATGCTCATGAGTTGTGGACAAAGCTTCAAGACAAATATGGTGTGTCCAAGATTTGCAGGGATGATTGTTCTCCCTCCACCTCCGGTCGTGTGGTCTTCTCAACTTCATCTACTTCATCTACATGTGGATTGCCACAAGGTAATGATATGGTGAGTAGTGGTGACCATTGCAATAATGAAAGTGGGTTTATTGTTGATGATCCCTCATCACTATATTATTGCAATGCTTCATATTTGGGCGTTAACACTTCGAGCACTCTAAATGTTTCACATGCTTGTGTTGATAGTCCGTGCATATCATGTAAAAACTGCATGTCTAAATCTCATAATGATATGCCTCCTATATCTTGTTGCCATGATAAAAATGTATATATTTCCTCGAGTTGTTGTGCTAACAATGTAGAGGAAATTCATCACTCCATGGAACAATATGTGGCCTTGAATGATGCTTCAAGGGATCCTACATCATCATCTATTGTGACTCACTTTTGCCTTATGGCTAAGGCTTCAAAGGTATCTCCTACTTTGAATTCTAATATATCTCATGATGATGATGTTGATGATAATGGGGATGAGGATAATGATAAAGAGAGTGATAATATTGCATCCTTAAAAATTAAGGGTGAAATGATTTTTAAATCTCTTTATAAGAATAAACTTGCTTGTTCCAACTTCTTGGAAATCATGTCTATTGCCACTGAGGGCAAGAAATACATTGAGGAGTTGGAAGCTCATCTTGAGGAGCATGAGGCCACCATTGAGACAATGCAAGGTCATGAGCGTGATTACGCTAATGAGATCGCAGAGCTATCTCAAGCTCTTGATAATGAACAAACCACCAAGGAATCTCTTGAGGAAACCTTTGCTCTAGAATTATCTAGATTAAAGGGATCCTATGATAGAGCTCTCGTGGTGGCTAATGATTTTCAAACTGAAAATGATAAGCTTCAAGTTGCACATGCTAAACTCCTTGAGGACTATGAGCACCTCGGAAATGGCTCAAGGGCTATTAAGAGCTCGCTCATCGAACTCACCGAGTCTCATGCTCAACTTGAAGCTTCATATGCTAAAGATCTTGCCAAGGTGCCTTCTCCTCTTATTGCTATTAATGATGCTTGTGCTACTAACTCTACTTCTTGTGAAGCATCCATTTTAAAGGAGAATGTTGAGCTAAGGGCTCAACTTGAGTTGCTATCTAGCAAGTATGGGAAATTGGAAGAAAGCCATGTAATGCTCACAAGCTCTCATGATGATCTTCTAGCATCCCATAATGTGCTAAAATTAGCTCATGAGGCTATTACTACCAAGGTAACATCGAGTGAGCCTCATGTGGACATTAGCACTACTTCTAGTCAAAAAGCTATATTGCCATGTGCTAGTTCTTGTAATTCATCTATTCATAATGTTGCTACATCTTGTGATGAATTACTTTCCATGCCTTGTTGCTCTAACAATGAAGCTTATACTTCCTCTAGTACTTGTGTTGATACTAACCATGTAGAGGAAATCAAAGAGCTCAAGGCCCAAGTCACTTCCTTGAAGAAAGACTTGGAAAAGGGTCATGAAGGGATGTCCACACTCAACAATGTCTTGTGTGGACAAAAATCCCCGAATGATAAAAATGGACTTGGATTCAACTCCAACAAGAAGAAGAAGTCCAAAAGCTTCAAGAAGAAGGGCCAAGAACAAGTCAAGAATTTGGCCAAGATTATTTGCTTCAAGTGCAAAATTGAAGGGCACCATGTTAGATCTTGCCCACTAAAGAAGAAGCCCCAAAGTCACAAGCAACAAGGGAAGAGGCCACAAGTGCACTCACATACTCATACTCAAGTACAAGTTGAAGAAAGGCCCCTTCCACGGTTTGAGTGTGAGGGACTTGACCACTTCGTGTGTTCTTGCCATTGCATTAGTTGCATCGGTTTGAGTTCTCCACGGTGATACGTGGAAGTGAGAAGTTGAGAAGCTTACTACCTTTGGTACTTAGTACCCTTGATATTGTTCTTCATGGATGCTTTGGCGTCCTAGAAGCTTGGTGGTGTCTCGGAGCTCAATCATTGTGGTGTGAAGCTCCGGGAAGCGTCGGGGTCTCCAATTAGGTTGTGGAGATTGCCCCGAGCAATTTGTACGGGTACCGGTAACCGCCCCCAAGGGTTGACACGTGTACGGGTTCGGTGACCGCCCCCAAGGGTTGCCATTTGTACGGGTTCGGTGACCGCCCTCAAGGGTCCCTTAGTGGAATCACGACATCTTGCATTGTGCGAGGGCGTGAGGAGATTACGGTGGCCTTAGTGGCATCTTGGGGAGCATTGTGCCTCCACACCGCTCTAACGGAGATTAGCATCCGCAAGGGTGTGAACTTCGGGATACATCATTGTCTCCCCGTGCCTCGGTTATCTCTTACCCGAACCCTTTACTTATGCACTTTACTTTGTGATAGACATATTGTTTATTGTAATATATCTTGCTATCACTTAGTGGTTTATCTTGCTTAGCATAAGTTGTTGGTGCACATAGGTGAGCCTAGTTGTTTGTAGGTTTTGTGCTGGACATATTAAACGTTAGTTTTATTCCGCATTTGAAGCCTAAACCTTAACTATTTTAAAGCGCCTATTCACCCCCCCTCTAGGCTACATCCACGTCCTTTTCAGAGTGAAACCAACCATCCTTGAAGGTTGCAAAGAGAAGAAGAATGATATGAGAAACAAGCAAGAACTTGAACAAAATTTCGGCAGCACTTCGATAGGAAATTGAGAACAAAAATTTGATAAGATGGAAAGATCAAAATTCGCAACAAACCAACTAAATTGATAAGCAAGGACAGAACATGAAACAAGACACAACACTCCGGTTAATTAAATAAGGAAGGAAAGAACACGATCTTGACAAAACTAGATAATGGATAAAAGAGAGCAACATCACAACAACTCCGGGACAAGAGAATAGAAACTAGATCATTGGGAAGAGAAGAACGGATAAGAAATGACAACTACTACCACAATTGAATTGAAGAGCCTCCCATAAGAAGAATTGAACGGAGTTGTTGTCAAACAAACAACAGAAAGAACAAGCTTGTAGTGGACTTATGAAACCATCCCAAAATAATGAGGTGACAACCAGCCACTAACAAAAACAAAGATTTATCGGGAGAGACAAGATATGAAAACTTATTACACCAAGAGGAAACATTGAGAACTTGGATCAACGAAATCACCATAATAGCAACAATCCTTTGATAAAGTTTTAGGTGAAATCTAAACCAAGATAACTAAATGCACAAACCATGGGTCAAAATATCTCATGATCAAAGGATTTGGTTGGTGGGTTTACATATTTCATTCTTCAAACAACTTATCTTCGAGACTCCTCCACTAACAAGAACGCTATAAGACCACCTCAAAGGATAAAGGTGGAAGAATTGCACTTGAAATGCAAGAGGAATAATACTTGAGGTTCTCCAACAAGAATCTTGAAGAACACTTGAGAAATAATAGATCATGCTCCACCTAGAAGGAAATTGAACATGGCACTGGAATAATTGAGAGACGAACGAAGAGACAACAATTGAGAAGAATTTAAGAATGAAAGATGAAAGCTGAGAACGAAGAAATCTTCACAATTGAGAAGATAGCACGAGCTGAGATGACAATCTTCACAAGAATGGACCAAGATTTGAGAGAAACACTCCTTCGGTCTTCCAAGCTGAAAATGATGAGGAGAACACCACAAAGAATAACTGAGACACTCCAGAATAATGAAAAATGAAAGGTTGAGCCAAAGATGAGAATAATTGAATAGATCTTGAAGAAGGAATATGACTGATGGAAATCATTCTTACGTCATACTTGAAAAGAAATAGAGATCTCCGTAAAAATATTAGAAGAGCCAGATAAGATCCTGGGAAAGAACCTGTGGGTTATGGGCCTACTCAAAATAAACGACTGTTGAAATGATTGCACAGAAAGAGAGATACTGCACCGGTACACTTGAAAACTTGATGAGTTTGGGAACCTCAAAATAATTGAAAGGATTGAGAACAAGAAACTTCCAAGATGTCTTCAGCACTCCGGGTAGAAAAGAGATAGATGAAAAACAAGTAAGTCTTGAATAAGAATTTCCAACACAGGAATCATTGAACAAAAGAAAAGTATATGATGAACACCGGGAGCTTGAATTGAATTCATCAGAAGAGAGAACAAGGATGAAAAACGATGAACTCTAAAGTCCCGAGAATCTTCACAATGAATCACCGGATACACCACATAAGAGAAGATAGTGGAAGCATCCATGAATTGAACTCCACTTGGATGATAAATGAAACATTGAAGAAAATGGGAGGGAGGGCGGGAAAAAAAGACAACTTGGGATAGATGAGATGAACTCCGAAAATAAATGAGAGATTGATCTTCCAAACATTGAGAGGATTGAATCCACTTGAAGAGAAGCACACCGGATGAAAGAATTAACATGACGACTCCGGTTGAAAAGAATTGAAAAGGCAACTTGATTGAGCAAAAGAATCTGCATTCCCATAAAATATGAGAACACCTCTTGGAAAAGATATGAAATCACCTTTTGACATCGAAGCCACTCGAATTACCATACTCCAACAAAACAAAGGATGAGGCTTACGAAACAAGCTAGAACAAATTCATGACAGAGATTTCGTCCGGTATTTTCGTGGATAGGATCGCACGGGCTCTATCCTACAGTGGCCATCATGTACAAGGCAGTGCACACGACATACGAAGTGTCCCCGAGTTGTAGCAAGCTACAAGGACTCCTTAAGACACAACGAGAACCGCTGTAAGACGACCGTGAACAAACGAATCCACTGGATGTCGAACCCCAACCTCACATCATGCATCTGTTGGAAGATTGTCCTATAAGTAACTACTTGAATTCCCACCTAAGAACTCCCGAAAATTTCTGGTCATGCAATCAGGTCCACGCATACAAGGAGTAAAAGCCATCACTCAACTCCTAGCAATAACACCACCCGTCCAGCGTATCACATCCGCCAACACATAACCAGAGACCTCGGAAACTCATCTATCTCAGACCCTCGAAAACATAACGATACTAAGTACGGCAGTACCCCCGAACTCTCTGCACCAGTACTAGGGATGCCGGGGTTATCTTGCCACTACTAGTATTGAAGCAATTTCGAACATCCTCCGTCCTGACATACTAAGAAATCTAAATGATAAAGATGTGCTCAAGAATCCCCTAGAGCTCAACTCACTGGAATAAAATCAACACAACACGAGGCACCAAGTCAGAACTCCATGACATCGACATCATATGGATTCCAAAAATATCCGCGTGATCCTAAAAAAAATTGAGTGAGAAGAGGAGTAGAATCAAAATTCTTACGTCAAGATTCCTCACCAAAGCATAGAAGAGGAGAAAAAAGATTCCTACTCTCCGATATATAACTAGACTCAAAGTAGTTTTTCACTAGACTCGACTCGGCCAAGTTCGATCAATTAAGGGGGCTCCTAGGTCGGAACATGGCTTTGATACCAACTTGTAATGCCCAAGATGCGGTCCTATCGTTATTTTGGCGCGAGGGCCTCGACAGGGATAGAAACACATCTCGTCGTTTCGCAAGAATGGATATCGTTACAAATACATGTTCTGAAAATATGAGTATAAGAAGTTGGCTTACACTCGCCACAAGCTACAACAATGTCACATCAGTACATCAACAAAATCAATCATCATGAAGAAGAGCAGGGTCCGACTATGGACGGAAACAAACGATAAAATAACGACGTCCATCCTTGCTATCCCAGGCTGCCGGCCTGGAACCCATCCTAGATCGACGAAGGAGAAGAAGAAGAAACTCCAAACAAACAATCATCGCGCTCACGTCAAAGTAACTCTTTACCTGTACCTGCAACTGGTGTTGTAGTAATCTGTGAGCCACAGGGGACTCAGCAATCTCATTTCCAAAGGTATTAAGACTAGTAAAGTTTAATGGGTGAGGTAAGGTTAAGTGGTGAGGCTGCAGAAAGCGTCTAAGCATTTATTTGAGGTGGCTAACTTATGAGTACAAGAATAAGAGGGGGATGAACTACGCACAACGGACGTGAACAACTAATGATCAAATGAATGATCCTGAACACCTACTTACGTCAGACATAACCCCACCGTGTCCTTTTCAGGATACAAAACTCACAAGAAGAGACAGTCACGGTTACGCACTCAGTTGGAATGTTTTAATTAAGTTAACTTCAGGTTATCTAGAACTGGATGTTAACCATAGTATCCACGTTGCCACGTAACCGTGAGCACGACTTTCCGAAGGATTTAACCCAGCAGGGGTGCTTCAACTAGTCCATCACAAATGACCACGCGTTTTATAGAAACCCTCGACCACGGATCTCGTGATCTCCTCGGATCCCTTAGTGGAAAAGCTCAACTGTGATATAAGCCAAAGCATCACGGGAATCCTGATGCACAAGACGCCCGAAAAAGGTAAAACAAGTCCAGCAAGGCCGCCCGACGTGTCGACAATCCTGATAGGAGCCACGTATCTCATTCTCAGGACACGACGGATGAGCACTACGTACGGTGGCCGGATAGACATCCCCGAGTTGCCCCATGTGGCCCCGCAAGTGGTTCTGTTTTAGACCAGCACCATCAGCACTGGCCCTCCCTGTATTATGTTGAATTACTCCTCGGGTAGCGCTAACTCCCAATGTTTTCAGTATTAGCAGAATTATTATGTTGGGCAAATATAGTACCAATGTTGGGACTTGCCAGACGAGCTTTATCCCAAAACGAGAATCTAGGGGGTCCCCATAACAACCCCAAGCATGTTAGGAGTGCACATTTATGGAACATAACACCGATAGCCGAAACTAAGGCGGCAAAGGTGGAACAAAACACTGGGCTAGAAAGGCCAAGCCTTCCACCTTTTACGAAGTATATAGGTGCATTAATTTAAATAGCATTAATATGGTGATATAACAAGGAACCCATGTTTGCACATGGAAGCAATGCTATCCCACAGACAACAGCGCCGGAAGTTGACACGTTGACAGAGGCTGGGCTTGCGTTTGTTCTTCCCTTGAAGAGGAAAGGGTGATGCAGCACAGGAGCAGTAAGTATTTCCCTCAGTTTGAGAACCAAGGTATCGATCCAGAAGGAGGGTCTCGTCAAGTCCAGAGTACCTGCGCAAACACAAACAAGCTTGCACCCAACACTTCAAAGGGGTTGTCAATCCCTTCAAGATTGTTTGCAAAGTGAGATCTGAAGGCGGAAACTGCAACGAAGTAAAAAGTGCAAGGCTGAAAATATGGTGTGGAGTAGACCCTCGGGGCCATAGCTTCTCTCAAAATAGCAAGTATTACGGTGGATGAACAAATTACTATCGAGCAATTGATAGAACCGCACAAAGTCATGACGATATCTAAGGCAATGATCATCATATAAGCATCACGTCTGAGAAAAGTAGACCGATACTTTCTACATCTACTACTATTACTCCACACATCGACCGCTATCGAGCATGCATCTAGTGTATTGAGTTCATGACGAACAGAGTAACGCTTTAAGCAAGATGACATGATGTAGAGGGATAATCTCAAACCAATGATGAAAACCCCATCTTTTTACCCTTGATGGCAACAACATGATGCGTGCCTCGCTACCCCTTCTGTCACTGGGTGAGGTCACCGCATGGTATGAACCCAAAACCAAGCACTTCTCCCATTGCAAGAATCATAGATCTAGTTGGCCAGACAAAACCCACAACTCGAAGAGAATTACAAGGATATGAAATCATGCATAAGAGAGATCAGAAGAAACTCAAATAAAATTCATAGATAATCTGATCATAAATCCACAATTCATCGGATCTCGACAAACACACCGCAAAAGAAGATTACATCGGATAGATCTCCATGAAGATCATGGAGAACTTTGTATTGAAGATCCAAGAGAGAGAAGAAGCCATCTAGTTACTAGCTATGGACCCGTATCATCGAAGAGGTCATGGTGTTGATGGAGAAGCCCTCCGTGTCCGAATCCCTCTCCGGCAGGGCACCAGGACGTGCCCCAGATGGGATCTTGTGGAGACAGAAGCTTGCGATCTGGAAAAGCGATTGCGAAGATCTCCTGATTTTTTCTGGAATTGATGGGATTATATAGGCGAAATATCTAGGTCAGGGGACCTCCAGGGGGCCCACAAGCCTGGATGGCGTGGCCCCCCTAGCCGCGGGGTGGGGGCTTGTGGGTCCCCTGGAGCTCTTCTGGCTTAGCTCCCAAGTTCTCCGATCTTCTTCCGTTCTCTTTTCGGGGATTTTCTTCCGTTTGGACTCCATTTCAAAATCTACTCTGAAAGGGGTCAAAAACATGGAAAAAAAAGGAACTGGCACTTAGCACTGAGTTAATAAGTTAGTCCCAAAAAATAAATAAAAGGCATGCAAAAGATCCAAAGTTTGACAAGATAATAGCATGAAACCATCAAAAAATATAGATACGTTGGAGACGTATTAAGCATCCCCAAGCTTAACTCCTGCTCGTCCTTGAGTAGGGAAGTGATAAAGAATGAATTTTTGATGTGGAATGCTACCTATCATAGTTGTCCTTTGCAACTTCTTTCACGTGACATGAATGTTCAGATCCGTAAGATTCAAAACAATAGTTTGCTATTGACATGAAAATAGTAATACTTCAAGCGAACTAGCAAAGTAATCATAAACTTTCAAAATAACAAGGCCAAAGAAAGTTATCCCTACAAAATCATATAGTCTAGCTATGCTCCATCATCCTTAGACAACTATTGTAAATCATGCACAACCCCGGAATTGGACAAGTAATTGTTTTCGCACTCTTACTTTCTCAAACTTTTTATAACTATCACGCAATACATGAGCGCGAGCCATGGATATAGCACTATAGGTGGAATAGAGTGTGGTGGTGGTTGTGAGACAAAAAGGAGGAGATGGTCACATTGACTCGGCGTATCAATAGGCTATGGAGATGCCCATTAATAGATATCAATGTGAATGAGTAGGATTGCCATACAAGAGATGCACTAGAGCTATAAGTATGTGAAAGCTCAAAAGGAAAACTAGTGGGTGTGCATCCAACTTGCTTGCTCATGAAGACCTAGGGCAATTTTGAGGGAGCCCATCATTGGAATATACAAGCCAAGTTATATAGTGAATATTCCCACTAGCATATGGTAGTGACAAAGCAAGACGCTCTCAATCATGAAGAACATGGTGCTATCATGAAGCACAAGTGTGGAAAAAGATAGTAGCATTGTCCCTTCTCTCTTTTTCTCTTTTTTTCATTTGGGCTCTTAGGCCTCTTCTTTTCTTTTATTTTCTTTTCTATTTGTTTTTGTTTTTGGGCTCTTTGGCCTCTTTTATTTTTTATTTTTATTTCCTCACATGGGACAATGCTCTAATAATGATGATCATCACACTTTTATTTACTCACAGCTCAAAGATCACAATGATGATGACTCCATAGGAAATGCCTCCGGCAGTGTACCGGGATGTGCAACGATCTAGCATGGCGTATGACGTTGAAAACATCTCGCTAGCTATCTTACGATCATGCAATGGCAATATGAGAGTGACGGCGCAAGTCATGAGATGGAACGGTGGGAGTTGCATGGCAATATATCTCAGAATGGCTATGAAAATGCCATAGTAGGTAGGTATGGTGGCTGTTTTGAGGAAGGAATTTGGTGGGTTTGTGCACCGGCGAGAATTGCGCGGCACAACAGAGGCTAGCAATGGTGGAAGGTGAAAGTGCATATATACCATGGACTCACATTAGTCATGAAGAACTCACAAACTTGTTGCGAAAGTTTTTATTAGTAATCGAAACAAAGTGCTAAACGCATACTCCGAGGGGAAGGGTTGGTAGGTGTTGTGTCACATGTCATGGTGGTAGTTGCATGGCAATATATCTCGGAATGGCTTTGAAAAAGCCATAGTAGGTAGGTATGGTGGCTGTTTTGAGGGAGGCTAATGGTGGGTTTTATGCACCAGCGAAAGTTGCACGGCACTAAACAAGATAGTGATGGTGGAAGGTGAAAGTGCATCTAAACCATGGACTCAACATTAGTCATGAAGAACTCATATACTTGTTGCAAAAGTTTTAGTAGTAATCGAAACAAAACATTCAACGCATACTCCAAGGGGAAGGGTTGGTAGGTATAAACTATCGCGCGATCCCGACCTCAACACAAAGGATGACAGTCAATAGATCAATTATGCTCCGACTTCCTAACATAGCGGTTCACCATACGTGCATGCTACGGGAATCACTAACTCCAACACAAGTATCTCTATATTCACAACACCCTACTAACATAACTCTCAATATTACCGAGTCCATGTCTCAAAACTAATTGAGAGGAATCGAAACTTCTCTTTCTACTCAATGCACATGAAGATGGAGGTTTTTTGCATCCTCTTTGGGTACCTAGCACATGGGACTACTTTCATAGCATAATCCAACTACCAAATCACGCACCGCCGTGCTCTAAAGATATAAGTGAAGCACAAGAGCAAAAGTGTCTAGCTCAAAAGATATAAGTGAAGCACTAGAGGAAAAGTATCTAGCTCAAAAGATATAAGTGAAGCACTAGAGAAAAAGTATCTATCTCAAAAGATATAAGTGAAGCACTAGAGAAAAAGTATCTAGTTCAAAAGATATAAGTGAAGCACTAGAGCAAAAGTATCGAGCTCAAAAGATATAAGTGAAGCACTATGAGCATTCTAGCAAAATCACGATGAGTGCATGTCTTTCTCTCTCAAAAAGGTGTGCAGCAAGGATGAATCTGACACAACAAAAAGAAAAGACTCCTATGATACAAGACGCTCCAAGCAAAACACATATCATGTGGTGAATAAAAATATAGCTCTTAGTAATTTTACCGATGGATTGAAGACGAAAGAGGGGATGCTTTCCCGTGGCATCCCCAAGCTTAGGCTTTTCGGTGTCCTTGAATTTGGCTTGGGATGCCTTGGGCATCCCCAAGCTTGAGATCGTTACACTCCTTATCTCTTTGTCCATGAGAACATCACCCAAAACTTGAAAACTTCACAACACAAAACTTAAACAGAAACTTGTGATAACATTAGTACAAGAAAACAAATTACCACTTCTTTTGGTATTGTAGCAAACTTGAATTCTATCTATATTGATGATGGGCTACTGTATTCTCACTTTCCCATGGCTAGTACCCTCCGATACTAATCATAGTTTCATCAAAACAAGCAACCAACTCAACAAAAACAGAATCTCTCAAAAACAGACCAGTCTGTAGCAATCTGTATACTTTGTATACTTCTGGTACCTCACAAAATCTGAAAAATGACGAAGGCCTAGGAAAAAGGCATATCAATCAGAAGCAAAAATAATCAACTCAAAAGCTCTTTCTAAATAAAAATGAAAAATCATCTCGTGAGCGAAAAGTTTCTGTCTTTTTCCAGCAGGATCAAACAACCATTACCAAGAGTAGTCATAAAGGCTTTGCTTGGCTCAAACCCAAAAATAAACAAAAAAGACACAATCACAACAGAATTATGAAAGTGTGGACGCAACAAAACAGAAGGAAAAAGATAAAATTCATTGGGTTGCCTCCCAACAAGCGCTATTGTTTAACGCCCTTAGCTAGGCATAAAAGCGATATAATCACGTATCGTCGTCTTTGGTGCTCAAACCATAAGTACCCCTCATCATGGATTCATAAGGCAATCTTATTTTCTTTCTAGGAAAGTGTTCCATGCCCATCCTTAAAGGAAATTAAAATCTAATGTTCCCTTCCTTCATATCGATGATAGCACCAATAGTCCTTAGGAAAGGTCTACCAAGAATAATAGGGCATGTAGGATTGCAATCAATGTCAAGCACAATGAAATCCACTGGTACATAGTTCCTATTTGCAATAATGAGAACATCATTGATCCTTCCCATGGGTTTCTTGACAGTAGAATCAGCAAGATGCAAGTTAAGAGAACACTCTTCAATCTCATTAAAACCCAGAACATCACATAAAGACTTTCGAATCGCAGAAACACTAGCACCCAAATCACAGAAAGCATTGCACTCATAGTTTTTGATTTTGATTTTGATGGTAGGTTCCCACTCATCATGAAGCTTTCTAGGGATAGAGACTTCCAATTCAAGTTTCTCTTCAAGAGCTTTTATCATAGCTTCGACGATATAATCGGTAAAGTCTTTGTTTTGGCTATAAGCGTGTGGAGAGTTTAACATGGATTGCATCAAAGAAATGCATTCAATCAAGGAGCGACTATCATAATTGAATTCCTTGAAATCCACGGTAGTAATTTCATTACTACTCAAAGTTTTAACGTCTTCTACTCCACTTTTAATGCTTTTAGCATCAAGGTAGATGGACTCTGAATCATTGGGGCACTTTTCAACCAAAGTGGATTTATACCCAGCCCCATAATAATTAGGTTTGGCACAAGAAAACAAAGATTCAATGGGAGTCACACCACTCATTTTAAGATCTTCGTGATTCTCATCACGAGAACACGCCTTTTTAAGCCATTCATGTCTAGCACGAATTTGGGCGGTTCTTTCTTTGCTCTCAATCATGGAAACATGCATAGCTTTCAAAGTTTCACCCATGTTGATTTTGGGAGGAGCACATCTAACTTTCAAAGCATCAACATCACAAGAAATCCTATCCACGCTTTTAGCCAAATCGTCAATTTTGAGTAGTTTTTCCTCTATGGACACATTGAAAATCTTTTGAGAGTTGATGAACTCTTTGATATTACTCTCTAGATCAGAGGGTAATGTATTGTAATTTCCATGAGTATTGTTGTCGGAGTTGCCAAAGTTATTAGACGAGTTACTAGGAAAAGGCCTAGGAACATAGTTTCCTCTAAAGGCATTCTTGTTGCCAAAGTTATTCCTACCAACAAAATTAACGTCCAAGCTAGCGTTGCTATTCTCAATCAAAGAAGACAAAGGCATATCATTAGGACCCAAAGGAGCACTTCTACTAGCAACCAAACTCATTAACTCATCCATCTTAGCACTCAACAAGTTAATTTCTTCTATAGCGTGTACCTTCTTACTAGTAGATGACCTTTCAGTGTGCCATTGAGAGTAGTTTGTCATGATGTTGTCTAAGAGCTTTGTGGCTTCTCCTAACGTGATTTCCATGAATGTTCCACCTGAGGCGGAGTCCAAGATATTTCTAGAAGCAAAATTCAAGCCAGCGTAAAAGATTTGAATAATCATCCAAAGGTTCAAGCCATGAGCGGGACAATTTCTAATCATTAATTTCATTCTCTCCCAAGCTTGTGCAACATGCTCATGATCAAGTTGCTTGAAATTCATGATATCAATACGGAGAGAGATGATCTTAGCCGACGGAAAATACTTGGATATATAAGCTTCTTTGCACTTATCCCAAGAATCGATACTATTTTTGGGCAAAGAAGAAAACCAAGTTTTTGCGCGATCTCGCAACGAGAAAGGAAAAGGCTTCAATTTAATCACGTCATTATCCACATATTTTTTCTTTTGTATATCGCAAAGCTCAATGAAGGTATTGAGATAGGATGCGACATCTTCACTAGGAAGGCCAAAAAATTGCTCTTTCATAACAAGATTCAGCAAAGCGGCATTGATTTTGTATGACTCCGCACTAGTGGCGGGAGCAATCGGAGTACTAATAAAATCATTATTATTAGTATTCGAGAAGTCACAAAGTTTGGTGTTTTCGTTCATGGTGACTTCAGCAAGCAAGAAAGCACACAAGTAAACAAAAAGCAGGAGAGAAAAAGGGCGAACGAAAAGGCGAACGAAAAAGGCAAATTGGTGAAGTGGGGGAGAGGAAAACGAGAGGAAATTGGCAAACAAAGTAAATGCAAGAGATGAGTTTGCGACACCTACTTGGATGAGTTCTTGACTTGATCTTCCTCCCCGGCAACGGCGCCAGAAATTCTTCTGCTATCCCACAGACAACAGCGCAAGAAGTTGACACGCTGACAGAGGCTGGGCTTGCGTTGGTTCTTACCTTGAAGAGGAAAGGGTGATGCAACACAGGAGCGGTAAGTATTTTCCTTAGTTTGAGAACCAAGGTATCGATCCAGAAGGAGGGTCTCGTCAAGTCCAGAGTACCCGCGCAAACACAAACAAGCTTGCACCCAACGCTTCAAAGGGTTGTCAATCCCTTCAAGATTGTTTGCAAAGTGAGATCTGAAGGTGGAAAGTGCAACGAAGTAAAAAGTGTAAGGCTGAAAATATGTTGTGGAGTAGATCCTAGGGGCCAAAGTGTTCACTAGAGGCTTCTCTCAAAATAGCAAGTAT
Source organism: Hordeum vulgare subsp. vulgare (assembly GCF_904849725.1). NCBI lineage: Eukaryota > Viridiplantae > Streptophyta > Magnoliopsida > Poales > Poaceae > Hordeum > Hordeum vulgare. Next base: position 410,799,058 of record NC_058523.1, read on the forward strand.
TACGGTGGATGAACAAATTACTGTCGAGCAATTGATAGAACCGCGCAAAGTCATGACGATATCTAAGGCAATGATCATACATATAGGCATCACGTTCGAGACAAGTAGACCGATACTTTCTGCATCTACTACTATTACTCCACACATCGACTGCTTTCCAGCATGCATCTAGTGTATTGAGTTCATGACGAACGGAGTAACGCTTTAAGCAAGATGACATGATGTAGAGGGATAATCTCAAACCAATGATGAAACCCCCATCTTTTTACCCTTGATGGCAACAACATGATGCGTGCCTCGCTACCCCTTCTATCACTGGGTGAGGTCACCGCACGGTATGAACCCAAAACCAAGCACTTCTCCCATTGCAAGAATCATAGATCTAGTTTGCCAGACAAAACCCACAACTCGAAGAGAATTACAAGGATATGAAATCATGCATAAGAGAGATCAGAAGAAACTCAAATAAGATTCATAGATAATCTGATCATAAATCAACAATTCATCAGATCTCGACAACCACACTGCAAAAGAAGATTATATCAGATAGATCTCCATGAAGATCATGGAGAACTTTGTATTGAAGATCCAAGAGAGAAGAAGCCATCTAGTTACTAGCTATGGACCCGTAGGTCTATGGTGAACTACTCACGCATCATCGGAGAGGTCATGGTGTTGATGGAGAAGCCCTTCGTGTCCGAATCCCTCCTCCGACAGGGCACCAGGACGTGCCCCAGATGGGATCTTGCGGAGACAGAAGCTTGCGGCGGCGGAAAAGCAATTGCAATGATCTCCTGATTTTTTCTGGAATTTATGGGATTATATAGGCAAAAGATCTAGGTCAGGGGACCTCCAAGGGGCCCACAAGCCTGGATGGCGCGACCCCCTGGCCGCGGGGTGGGGGCTTGTGGGGCCCCTCGGGCTCTTCTGGCTTGGCTCCCAAGTTCTCCGATCTTCTTCCATTCCAAAAAAATCTTTTCGGGGATTTTCTTCCGTTTGGACTCCGTTTCAAAATCTCCTCTGAAAGGGGTAAAAAACATGAAAAAAAACAGGAAATGGCACTTGGCACTGAGTTAATAAGTTAGTCCCAAAAATAAATAAAAGGCATGCAAAACATCCAAAGTCTGACAAGATAATAGCATGAAATCATCAGAAATTATAGATACGTTGGAGACGTATCAAGCAACTGCACCTGCAACTAGCAACGCTGTCCAATGGTTAAGCAAGCGATAACATAGCCAAACAATGGTTTGTTGGGTAGTAAAAATGTTAGAGGTCTTCATGTCAATGTTGGGAGGCTGACATTTAACAAGTGGTAGGTAGCGAGACATAGCGATAGAAATGAAACAACTAGAATGGCAACGATAGTAATGGTATCTAGGGAAATGATCATCTTGCCTGTAATCCCGCTTGGAAGAAGAACGACTTCGTGAAGCGGACGAACCGACGTAGTCGGACGGATCCTCACATTCCAACACGCTTGCGGAACTCTATCGAGACAAAGCAAACCGGAAACAAGAATCAACACACAATATTCACCACAGCACATGCACGACATGATGCAATTCACATATACACTACTAGGGAAAATCCTACTAGTAGCGCTGGAAATATGCGTAGCAGTAGCGCTGGGTTGAGCACTACCGGTATCGCGCTACAGCTAAATCCTAGTAGTAGCGCAGGTATGGGCAGCGCAACTGGTAAGTAGTATTAGCAGTAGCGCTTGCCTGCCCAGCGCTACTGCTAACTATAGTAGTAGTGTTTGCCCATAGAAAGCGCTACTGCTAAGCAGCGCTACTGCTAAATTTTTTTGCTGTCACAACTTTACACCCTCTACATATTTGTGATGTATTTATACAGATTCTATACAATAGTTTCATCACATCATATTAAAGATACACCATTCTCACATATCATAGACATACAATAGTGTCATCATACCATCATCATCATCATCATCATTCAACACAAAATATCATCACATAATCTCGAAAATAGAGATACATAAGTGCGACCATGTCATGTCTTGAATAAGTGCAACTTCATGGTCATGGAACACCCACAAGTTTCATCATCTCTATCTACAACATGATGTACAAGATAAGAGCGATCAGCATGAGGAAGAGTGCGACTATGTAGTACCGACGGTCCCTCCCCTGCTCATGCTGGAGTGTCCACCTGAAGTAACTACTTTCCGCATTGGCTGTAGTGTCGAACCCTCTGTGGGTAGCACCCGAGTACCTGTACACCTGGTCTTGAGCGGCTGGCCAATGGTTGTAGACTCCTGGAACCCTCCCAACGTAGACGACGTAGTAGTGCTTCGCCATCTGTGATCTAGGTACCTGCATCGTGAGTTGTTGATTTGAATGATAATATGCAACATAATGTACTTAAGAAAACAAAGAGGCATGATTAGCAAAATAAAAGCAACCAATAGTAAACATAAATGACAAAGTTCCTCATACCCAAACTAATTAACTAGAACGATCTACGCTAGTTCAGGACCACGGTTTAGTTACATCACATAGTTTCAAAGTTTTGCCATAGAAAGACAATAGTGATAAAACACGCTAGTTCAGGACCACGGTTTAGTTACATCACATTGTCATTGACAATTAGTCGTTCAGGTCCTCGTCCCAATCTTCATAGTCAGCAAGGATGCACCCAAGCTTCGTGAAAGGGTTCATGTCTAGACGATGAGCGAATAGCAGTGATCGGACATCAACCCGCGTGATTTCCCCATTGTAGAACATCCCCGTTGGTTCGAGGACTTGCTTCATGATCACTTGGGCTAGTTCACAATGTACGTGATAAAACTCAGCTCGGATTCGATGATCCGGTGTCGTTCCTATGCTTGTGGCCCAGCTGACAATCTCGGCATCTTTGGTAGTAGCTAACATGAGAAGGCGTTGATTATCCCTTCTGAACTCCATCAGGTGATGCATGAGGTAGAATCCATCAGCCGTATTGTTGTTCGGTTGCTGGATGTAGCAAAAGTCATTCTTTATTAATTTCTTTCTATTATGTTTCTTTATTACTTTATTTTTATTAATTTTCTTTTCTTTTTATTATTTTTATTTCCTTTTCTGTTTACTTTTCTTTTCTTTTTAATATTTTTTTCTCCCGACGACGACGGCGTCTCCCTCTCTCCCAATGCGCGAATATCACCGGAACCATGCATGTGGTAACATATCAGTTGACCGATAATGGTTACTTAAGTGCGTACACAAAATTGATACAAATATATAAATGTAGGTTTCTGATCAACTGCATGGACGATGTTTCACATTGAGCTTCTTCCCTTTCTTGTTCGTTGCCGAGTAATTGAGCCCCTCCTTGTAACTTTTCCAGAGCCATGGAGTACGATCTTTTCGCTGCCATGTAGTCTTGATTCTTCTTTTCACGTATGCTTCATCGTCATCGTCATCTTCCATCATCGGGTTTCCGTATTGGTCGTAGTCTTCGTCGTTAGCGACTCCATCCATTCCGACGATGCTCCTTTCGGATCTCCTCACGACAACACGGCTGAGATTGGCGGGGTCGGTTATGAATAAGCATTGTGTCACGTGCTTAGCATGCACCCATGGCTCATTTTTGGCGATGATGTTAACGTTTATGGGAGTGCTCTTCGCGTCGGGTATAGACATGGTGGTGAAATACTTGTTTTCTCTTACGACGTCCTTGGCACATCTGACATGGAACATCGTCGCATCGTGCATTCCAGCATAGTCAAGCTCCTAGATCTCTTTGACCCTTCCGTAGAATCTTTCAGTTGTGCCGTTGGCGTCGGTCACACATTGAATTGTCACCCCGGAGTTTTGGTAATCACTGTCCATGTCTTTGGCCTCCATGTAGAACGTGTACCCATTGATATTGTAGGACTGATAGATCGCGAGCTTAGCCGCAGGGCCATGTGCTAAGGCGTGTATGAGCAATCCGTCTGAACTGCCCTCTTCCGGGGAATTTTCAAGAACTTGATCTTTGAACCAACGCAAGAATGTAGCGTTGTGCTCTACAGTAACTTCGTAGTCCGTCTTGAGCATCCCCTTATCATGGTACTTCTTTGCGATGCTTTCTTTGTGTCGTGCCACATAATCATCTACCACATCTAGGTGTTGTAGCACTACTAAGTTAGCCCTGTCAAAGTCGTTCCGTCGATCCGAGTAGTCCACGTGTAATTCCCTCCGGCCGTATTGTGACCATATCCTTCGAGCTTCCCCTCGTGCTTCTTGACGGGCAAACCAACTACAGGGTCTCTGACGCTTATATAATTCTCGCAAAAGGAGACGCACTCATGCGTCAGATACCCCTGGACGATGCTCCCTTCGGGACGGGACTTGTTACGAACGAATCCTTTGATGACCCCATTCATCCTCTCAAACGGCATCATGTTGTGAAGGAATGTCGGCCCGAGGTCGATGATATCGTCCACGATGTGGACACACAGATGCACCATGATGTCAAAGAACGCGGGCGGGAAGTACATCTCAAGCTCACATAGTATGACAACGATCTCTTCCTGTAGCCTTCGGAGCTACTTCACACTTATGGACTTTCGAGAGATAACGTCAAAGAAGTTGCACAGACCAATAAGCGTGTCACAGACGTGCTTGTCTATTATCCCTCTAATGGCAACCGGGAGCATCTGCGTCATCATCACGTGACAGTCATGAGACTTCATCCCGCTGAAGCTTTTCTTCTTGGGGTCTAGAAATCTGCTTATCTTCCCACAGTAATCACAACAGACTTTGATTCCCATAAGGCACTTGATGAATTGATCGATCTCCTTCGGACTTAAGGTGAAGCTAGAAGGGGGGCAATAATTCTCCTTCTTCGTGTTGACTTTTCTGCCCCTTTCCCCCTCCTCTGTCTCGGTCTCTGTCTCCTCCATCAACTTTTTACGGTGGATGTCTTTCATAATCTTCAAATCTTCCAAGTCTTTCCTTGACTTCGGCCCATCCTTGGTCTTCTCCAACATGTTCATCAGTGTGCCCAGCAAGCTCTCGAGGACATTCTTCGTGATATGCATTTGATCAAGGCAATGAGGCGTGTCGTTATTGGGCCAGTACTCCAAGTCCCAGAAAACAGACCTCGTTTTCCATACCTTCAGCAGCGGCTTTGGCGCATTTTTGATCTTTCTCGGCGCGAGGTATTGTTCCCAGTTTCTTAAACAACTCATCAATTTCGGTGCCGCTCCTCTTACGTGGAGGTCCTTGAAGCTCAGGCAACCCATTGAATAGATCTCCACGCTTTCTCCACGGTCATCCTTCTCGAGCCATCTATGATGCCCCATGTACAGGATTTTCCCAGACCCGCCATCTCTCGTTGACGTAAGCTGCTAAGACGTTGTATCATCCATGCACCTCGTGCATCTGTAGTATCCGTGGCACACCTGGCCTGAGGTGTACCCGTAACCGAGATAGTCGTGCACCGTCGTTATCATCGTGGCTCTCATATGGAAATACTCTCCTTTGCTGGCGTCCCATGTCCATGCCGGTGATTTCCATAACGTGTCTAGATCCTCTTGTAGAAGCCCCATATACAGGTCAATACTATTTCCCGGTTGTTTCGACCCTTGAATCAGCATGCACATGTGTATGTATTTTGTCTTCATGCACTTCCATGGGGGGAGGTTGTACAGTTCTGGTTTCCAAACGGATTCATGTCATCGGTACTCACACCAAGCACGAGGTTCCTTGGATCTTCTTTAGCAAATCCATATACGGTGTTGAATGCTCTCCACTGGCTACCATCTAGGAGGTGTCTCAGCCTCGGATCATCTCCATCGTCGGGCTTCTTCCTCTACGCGTGCCAGCGCATGAGCTTTGCTTCCTTAGGATCTACAAAATACCGCTGTAGAAGGGGAGTGATCGGAAAGTACCATACAACTTTTTGAGGAGCTTTCTTTCTTGCCTTCTTGTATCAAGAAGCATTGCACACTGGATAGTTGTTTTTTTCCGCGTGCTCCCCCCGATAAATGATGCAATCATTGATGCATGCGTGGTACCTAATGTGCGGAAAATCAAAAGGGCAAACGATTTTCTTGGCCTCCTCGACACTACTAGGACACAGGTTCCCCGCAGGAAGAACTTTAATATGTAGATACTTCAAATGCTCATCAAGGCTTTTGTTTGTCCATTTGTTTTTGGCCTTCGTCTTTAGAAGTTCGAGTGTGAAACTCAAGCGGGTCACCTTGGGATCACAACCGTCATACAATCGAGTCCTCGAGTCCACTTAAAGTTGAGCCAGCTTGGCCTCCTCTCTGGAAGCAGCTCTCTCGCTAGTCGTACTCTTGCGAAGGATGTCTTGCACATGAGGGTCTTGCACGAGTGAACTTAGTAGCGTCGAAGACTGCGGCGTGACCACCGCCGCTTCTCCACCATCTCTGGACTCTTCTTCGCTGCGTCCGGAATCTTCTCCGCCGCCGTCATATCTGGAATCTTCCCCACCACCATGTCCGACACCATCGTCTTCGTGTCGATCGGTCACCTCTTCGTCTAGCTCCATGTTGTTATTCCCAGCCATTTGGACGTCCTCCTCCTCATCATCTTCTTCACTTATCCACCGAGTATAGCCATCCGTGAAACCATTCATCAGCAGGTGCGCCTTCAAAGTGCCACGATCAAAAGGGTCAAAAAGGACTCCTTCCTTGCATCTTGCACACGGACATCCAATCCTAGTCTGATTATTTGCATGCATGTCCGTCACTGCGGATAGCATGTACCACTCCACCTTCCATCCACTCACCTTCATGACCGACTGCACGGTATAACAAGCAAAAGGGTTATAAAATAAATAATGCATGCATGCTTCAAAGTCATATAAAATTTTGGCATGACCTTGCCTAACAATAGGACATATTGAGTTTGCTCAAAATTCACCGAAACGGAAATAAATCGACATTTCGGCAAAACATAAGCAACTCGATCGGAGGGCATGTCACACTCGCACAAATCTCTCCATATATATATATATATATGTGTGTGTGTGTGTGTGTGTGTGTGTGTATGTGTGTATATATAGGATGACCGTTTGGGGCTCCTAGGTGCCTGGGCATCTTGTCTATAAACCGTCGGTTTATGCTGAGATGTGTGCACTTGTATTATACTAGAATGTTTTATTAGGAAAGATTTATTGCTAATTATTGCTTCATATGGACATTTAATGGTCACATTAGAATGGAAAGAGAAAATTAATAATTAATGATTACATGCATGTTACATGTTCGAAACACAGAATATAATTCATATTTTAGGTATATCTCTATGTACATATATACATAGTTGGGTATATATATAGCCATACTTTACTATACGTACATACGCTCAACTTGGTATGTACATTATTTTCCAAGTTTTTTTTTCATATAGCCACGTATATAAGTGCACATAAACATAGGGTATATGCATATCCGCGCATATATAATTACTAGGTATGTATATATCGGTGTATGTACGTAACCTCATTAGTAGGCATATGCATACCTGCGCATATATAATTTCATTAGTAGGTATATGCATATCCGCGTATCTAACTACAAATTAGAACAAATCATTGGGTATATATACCAACATATGTTAATTATTTTGTTAGTAGGTATATCATATCCACATATGTACATAATTTCATTAGTTGGTATACATATATATCCGCGTACGTATATAAATTTTTACTAGCTACAACATAAAATAAATCATTAAAAATATATAACCGCGTATGTATATAATTTATTACTCTATATTATATATCATGGGTATATCTCTACGATTTGGAATCGATGCACAATTTGTTAGTTTTAAATAATAAAAATATTTTGTTTTGGGTACCTAATGAAATAATCAATGTATGTGTGTATATATGTGTTCATCGATGCGTAGAAGCTTCATTCACTGACGAGTCACGTTGTGCATACATGCATGTATACCTTGATTTAAAAAAGATGCATTTAAACATGTATGTTTTTTCCTTTTATTTTCTTATTCTCACTCCATCAATTAATGTGTATATATATATATATATATAGGTAAATTATTTGGGGCACCTAGGTGCTTGGGCACCTAGCATTTAATAGCTTGCATGTCAATTTATTGGCATTTACTGATTTGGAAAGAATTAAAACACACATTAATTGATGGAGAAATATATAGAAAGTCTATTCATCACCCAGGGTATAGAATAAGTTATTCTTCACCCGAGGTAATCTTACAATCGTTTCACAAATAAATTACATTTGAAATGCAAATAGTTATATTTATAATGATTCACTACGTAAAGTTTGACATAAGAAAACAAAAATATAGGTTATGAGACCAGAAAAATCGCATTTTATGTATAATTTACACTATGTTTTTGTTTTTATAATTTTACATGACATAAAATATTTTTTATGTTGACTATATATTTTTTTACGGTCTATTTTTTCGTATGAAATAAAACAAAATTTGTGGAACGTAAAATTATGGTGCATTGATACGAAAACAGAGGGGGGTGAAGAATAACTATTCCTCATCGAGGATGACGAATAGTCAATCCCTATATATATATATATATATATATATATCCCAAACACACATATTCTCATTCACACACATATTCCCATTCTTTAAGTGAACAACTTTTTACTCACCTATATATCTCCCGAGAGAGACCGATCGAGTGAGATGATCGTGAGAGAGACCGATCGAAAGAACACGCGTGGATGGCTAAATAGCTAGCTAGATCTAGTTGTTGGGGAGGAGAGGTGAATCTAGCTATCTAACTAATGGAGAGGGAGTTATGGTGGATGGGGGAATTAATATAATGGGGAGATGAAGAGAGGTGGGACAAAGAGAGATGTGAGAGAAGTCATTTATTAAGGAGAGTTATGGTGGAGGGTTACATTAATGAGGAGAGAAGAGATGTAGAAGGAAGAAAGAAGAAGAGCAACAATGGTGTTGAGAGTGTGGAGAGTGTGGAGAGGGGAGAGGAGGGGGGGAGAGGTGAAAGTGGGGAGGGGAGGGGGTAAAAAGGTGGCAGCCGCAACTAGTAGTAGCGCTGGATAACAGGGAGCACTGCTGCTATTCTATTAGTAGTAGCGCTGCATACCAGCGAGCGCTACTAATAAGTGGGGCTAACTAGCAGCAACGTTTCTGCAAAACAACGCGCTACCGCTAAACACTTAGTAGTAGCGCTGGATTTTGGGCGACGCTGCTACTACAGCTATACTCGATGGCATCGTCTGGTTACACATAGTAGAAAAACCTTTTCAATTAGCAGCGCTACTGCTAAGGTGTTATTTGCAGCGCTTTACTGGATCAGCGCTGCTGCTAATTATCAGAAGCGTTTTTTTTATTCCAGCGCTACTACTGAGGTCCTGCCTATAAGGTTTTTCCTAGTAGTGATAATGCATGATCAGTTTCAAATATGCAAGCCAGGACATGGCAATTCAGACAGTCAAATGCTACACATTAAGTGAAGCTCAATATGCAAGGCATATTGATGAAACTCCATATTTAAAGGGGGGTGCGCTCACCCTGGACTTGGGACGGCTGGAGAGAAGGGGCGATGGGGCCGCGAACTCGGCCGAAGGGCGGATCTAGCCTAGCTGGGCTGGCGAAGGCGCTGGTCCGGCCCACGGCGTGGCGAGGCGAGGCTGGCAAGCCGCAACCCACACGCGGGGTACGGGGCAGCCCCATAGGCCATACACGGTCAAGGCTGCGCCTCATCCTCCTCCTTAGTTAACGGACTGGAGGCAGGCAGGGCATAAGGGCCGACGGCGCAGGGGAGCTCCAACCAAGGGGAGGTAGGGGACGATGCTGGTCGGGATGGGTCTCCCTGGACCGGATCTGGCCGGATCCGGCCGTCTGGGGCCTCTGCGGCGGACGGTAGCATGAATCGGGGTCGACGAGCTCGAGCTCCGGCCATGGTGGGCTGAGAACCTGCACGGGAAAGAGACGACACTGAGAGAGGTATTGAACTCGGAAATCCCGATTTTGTGTATCTTGGCAACAGAATGGCCAAACTAGGTGGCCTGATACTCAAACTCGGAAATCACATGGCCATACTCGGTGGCACCTATACTCAAACTCGGAAATCCCGATTTTGTGTATCTTGGCAACAGAATGTTGGTCATACTGAACTCAGTAGCATAGATGTAGTTTCAGTTGCACCGATTTGGTGGGAATGGCTAGGGTTCTGTCTGAGGTTCAAACTCGGTGAGTCCAAAGTGGGAATGTTGGTGGCACCACATTTGTGAATGTGGAACATGACAGAGTGGATATGTGGGGAAAATGGCTGAGTGTTTTGGTGGCTAACTTTGAGCATTTGAGCAATGAGTTCATTTTACTACCTCACCCCTTTTAATAGTATTGTCTTTCCTATGGACTCAAAAGTAATTTCTCACAAATATAAAATGAAGAGTCTTCTAGCTTGAATCTTGATCCAATTTTATTCCTTTCTTGCATCTAGGGGCATCTCCACATAAACCTTAAGCCATAGCATATTTTGAACTTTTCTGAAATACACTTGGAAAACGCATTAGTCCAATGATGCATATGTCGTGGTCAATTATCAAAATCTCCCTAGGGAGCAGTTGTTCTTTCAATCTCCCTCGTCTTGGTAATTGATGACAACATATAGATCAAAGCTTCGGCAAAAGATATAATCAATGATTAGCATCGACACTTTCAGAAGTATATGAAAATCAAGAGCCCCCCTAAATTTGTGCATTATTTTAAAATTTGCATTTTAATGCAAATGCACAATCGATTAGGATCATGGGTTACTCTTCCATGTCAAATACATATTGGTGGTGCGTAAAAGTAATAGCAAAGCACATGACACCAACAAGATAAGTGAGTGATCATCACAAGGATAGCTAAGAGATGATATCGTAGCATCACATAAGATAAATCATACGATCACACACACACAGATAGGATAAAGCCATCCAACAAACCAAAGTTTTAAAAACCAAATGATAGCAAATAAATTCAAAAGCTCTCTCTTAGACGAAGTCTATGATCTATACATTTCTCCCCCTTTGGCAACAAGTTACCAAAAAGTTCAAAAATATAGAACTACTCGACTCTTTGGGAAGCTGATGATGGAATCGATAGAACAACGTCTGCGAATGCTTGTGCTGACATCCCTAGAGCCGGAGGAGTTGATATTGAAGGACCTTGAGCTGGAGCTGGTGCTGAAGGTGTTGAAGCTTGTGCTGAAGATGTCTGTTTGGTCTCCTGTGTAGGAACAACAATTGACCGGGGCCTGGTGTTGAACTATGTAGTAGTGGGAGGAGGAGACTCTTCCTCATCATCATCATCATCATCATCTTCATCTTCTTCCTCTAAGCATGGAATCTCCATAGAGTCAACTTCATGTTGAAGCTGTCTAACAATGGTCGTCAACTCAGTTACCTTCACATCCATGTTGTGGAATTTTGTCTCCACAACTCTCTCAAGACTCTTGTGATTTTGCCTGATCTCCTTGATGTTCTTCTCCATGACTTGGACAATGCTCACTAGAAATGCCATTTGCTCATCTGGGGTTCTGAGTTGTGGTACTGGAGGTGGCCCATTTCTAGCAGCTTCAGCCTCTACTACCTCTGCTCCCATTCTTGCAGCAGCTAAGTTGGGATAATTGTCATCCATCACAACCTCATTATCTTCGAATTCAGGCTAAAGAGGTAGACGACGACGATCAAGTAGATATGGGTGCCTGCTTACCTTGACAATAATGAGCATCTGAATGTATGGTGCATATCCATAGGATCTCTTCTGATCTGCAGCAGTTCTCCGGATAGTCTCAACTATCAAATCCATCACTCTAAATCTTGATGTGTGTCTATCAGGTGCAGGAGGTTGATAGAATAGCCTCTAATCATATTCTCATCTCCTCACTTAGGCATGAGGGTGTATCGCAGTATAGTGTTCGTCGTAGGAATGACAGCTTGAAGAAAATATACTGAACCAAACTTGTGACTGGCCAAGTACTGATGTGGAATGGTCTTGTACATATTGTCCATGGAGTTGTGATTCTTCTTTGCTTCTGCATACACATCTACATCTGATTCTTCGTGCTTGGGGGCACCAATGATAGCAGCCCATTCATAAATTGTAGCGTCGTACCTATGTCCATCGGTGATCCGGAGTAAAGAGTCATCATAGAAATGAACAGTTGCATAGAATTGCATGATCACCTCATCATTCCATGGGGTCATCTTATTCCCAACAAACTTTGCAATGTCCACTGCCTTGAAATTCTCTCGGACATGTGAAAAGTAATCTTCATTATCCTTAATGTATGCCCAATCGACATACCTCATATCACTGACAGCAGGACTCTTGTCAAATAAGAGAGTCTCATAAAAATCTTGTTGTTCCTTGGTGTAAAACCTTGGATCAACAACAATTCTTCTTCTGACAGCATATGGATCATTTTCTCTCCACTTCCTTAGCCTGGCATCCTTCCTCTTCTTCATATCCTCTACTATTGGATGAGCAGCATCGTGGAGTGGAAGGAATGGTCTGAGCTTCCTGAGAACTGAAACATCCTCATGTGCTTCTTCCTCTGCAGCAGAGGCACTAGATGCACGACCTTTTGCTTTGGCGGCTGCATGTATGTCTTTGGTGGTCTTCCTGGAAGCTGGAGCCTTCTTTGCTTTAGCAGCAGGCTTAGGAGCAGACTTCATGGTGTCAGCCATCAACTTCTTCTTCTTGGGAGAAACTGGGATCTCCTCAGGAGCTTCTTCCTCAACATCTTCTGGGTTTTCAAATATGGAAGTTTTTCTTCCAACAATATGGATAGTTCTCTTCCTGGGCCTCTTCACACCAGCCTTCTTTGCAGGTGCATCCTTGGAAATCTCAATGCTTTTACTAACATACTCAGGTGCTCTCAGATCAGCTGAATTAGCAGTTACTTTCCTGACAATTTTCCTTGGAGGGGCCTTCGAAGGAGCTGAAGTTTCTTCAAGCACAAAGCCTGAATCCTCCTCATCCGAATTTAGATTCCTTCTCTGCCTGGTGGCTGCCTTGGGCAAGCCATGGGAGTTGGGAGAATTTGGATCTGAAGCAGACTTTTCTGGACTAGTGCTCGAGTCCATCTCAACACTCTGCCTCTGAAGTCATTCTGACTATCATCTAAACCTGACATACTGACAAATACGCTCAACAGCAAACAACAAAACCTGTGAAGTGTATATAGGAAAGACAGAATGGATGAGCATCACAAAATTCAGATATTTTTTGAAAATTTGAAGTCTGAGACTTAGGGTATGATCTTCTGCAGGATGTAAATCGATGGCGCCGAGTTGGCATTTTCAGAGTCACCGAGAAATCTTACTCGCTTAACATAAACTTGTTAGTCATTTTCCGTGGCACTGAAAAGAGCTGCTCGGTCTCACCAAGTTGCTTCTGAGGAACCCTAAAACAAGAATTGGTGGAACCGATTTTACAAATTCGGTCTCACCGAGTTGCATACCGCGGCAGATCAGATCCCAAATTTCTACCGCTTCTACACTACGAGACTTATTTGTTGGAAGGAAGGGTTTGCACATGGAGGCTGGAAGAAAATCTTTCCCAATGCATGAATCTCTTCTTGACTTGAAGCTTTGTATGCACTGCTGGACTTGTTATGAATCTCTTTTTTGTCTTTGTGTGACATTTCATGAGCAATTATCCTTCCAATGACTTCTGTTAGCTTGAGATTTTTGTAGTTTGGAATCATTTGGATCAATTTACACATGGTGTTGTACTTTCCATCCAAGGCTCTAAGGATATTCTTGATGATGAATTTGTCGGTCATCTCTTCGCTTCCGAAGCCGGCAATCCCATTTGCAAAGAGAGCGAGCCTAAAGTACATTTTACAAACTCCTTCACCGTCCTTCATCTTGAACTTGTCAAGTTGACTTTGTAGCACATCCAACTTAGATTCCCTCACGGATTCGGTACTTTCGCGCATATCAACCAAAATATCCAAAATTTCCATTGCGCTCTCAAGATGGCTAATCTTGTTGAACTCTTTGGGGCACAAGAAGTTCAATAGAATGTCACATGCTTGAGTGTTGTATTGCAACATCTTGAATTCTTCCGCGGTCGCTTCACAATCTGGTTCCCTTCCATCACCAAATAATTCACCTTGCAATCCAACACGAACACCAACCTGAATGGCAGGGTTATGACCAAGAATATGCATTTTCATTTTATGCTTCAAAGTAGCAAAGTTTGTACCATCAAAACATGGACCTCTACGGTGGTAATTTCCCTTGTTAGACGCCATAGTCTCCTAGGTTGTGAAACCAATGCAATGGAGACCAAAGCTCTGATACCACTTATAGGACCTGAAGTATGTCTAGAGGGGGTGATTAGCCTACTTCACAAAATAAAAACTTATCCTTTTCCCAATTTTAGTTGTGGGAAAGTTTTAGCAATTGTAGCAAGTCAAGCACACCATACACATGCAAGTCTAAGAGTATATCAATGGAAAGTAAAGACATGCACATGTAAATAGAGGGTAGGGATAGGTGTATCAAACACAAAAGATTGACACAAAGATTTTTGGTGTGGTTCTAATAGGTAGTGCTATCGTACGTCCACGTTGATGGAAACTTCAACCCATGGAGGGTATCGACCGCGAGAGTCCATGGAGGTCTCCACCCATGAAGGGTCCACAGAGAAGCAAACTTGTCTATTCCACCATGGCTTATAACCACGAAGGACTAGCCCCAACGGGGTAGATCTTCACGAAGTAGGCAATCTCCTTGCACTTAAAAACTTCTTGGTTCAACTCCACACGAAGTCGGAGGCTCCCAAGTGACACCAAACCAATCTAAGAGACACCACTCCCTAAAAGGTAATATATGTGGTAGTATGATGAACTGCTTGCTCTTGTGCTTCGAAAGATAGTCTCTTCAACACTCAATCACTCTCTCACATATTTGGCTTGGTAGTATATATTGATTGGGTGGTAAGCAACTTGGGGAGGCTAGAAATCAAAGATTCATATGTTAGGATTCGAATATCTTGATCTCAACACATGAGTAGGTGGCTCTCTCTCAGGAAATGGATGGGGTAAGTGTTGGTTTGTTCTGAGTGCTTCCTCTTTGAATGAGATGCTGATGGAGGGGTATATATAGGAATCTCCCAAAATCCAACCGTCACAACATTATTGCCCAACTCGGTGAAACCGAAGTTAAAGCTCGATTGCATTGACTAGTGCAAAATGTGGCAACTTTAGGATTTTCAGCGTGACTCGTGTATGAATCTTGGAGGGTCCGATTTTGGCAGGCTTAGGCAGTTACCGGACTCGGTGGCCCCGATTTGCAAAACTAAAAAATTCCCGATTTTAGCAAATGGCTATCTAGAGAGTTGGTCACTCTTTTTGGGCGAGACCAAAACCAAATTTGGTAGTACCAAGATGTTAGGGTTTGGCATAGTTTTGATCTAAGGTAAACCTCGCTAGGGCCAATTTGGAAGTATTGGTGGCACCAAATTTTACTTTGGGGTTGGACAGATATTTGTGAGAGAATTTTTTGAGTATTTTTGGTGGCTAATATCTAAGCACCTGAGCAACCAAATCATCATAGACACCTCATCCCCTTTTAATAGTATTGGATTTCCTATGGATCCAAATATGATTTCTCACAAAATGTAAAATGTAGAGTATTAAAGCTTGAAGCTTGGCCAATCCTATCCCGTGCATCTAGGGGTTCTCCTCACAATCCTTAGCCAATCCATCATTGAACTTTTCCTGAAATACACTAGATAGAGTCATTAGTCCTATGCCATATATGTTGTTATTAAGTACCAAAATCACCCTGGGAGAAGTTGTGCTTTCATTACACAAGGGTAAATAGTGGTTGTAATAATGGTCAAACTACTAACACACATTACAATGTCAAATACCTAACCCTGAAAGATTACTATAGGCGCATTAAATGCGTTATGAGGTGCCCTCTCCTTATGTGGTGTTAGCCGAGCTACTTATTCTTCTGCCATTCCATTAGGACGGGTGTCATTAAAGCTGGCATAATTCTCTGGTTTTGCCATGATCCCCGACGGGCCCTACCTAACAACTTGCATGCTCGACACCTCACGGATGGGTGACAACCAGCCCAGTGGGGTGGAGCGATTGCTTGGTAGTGGGTTCTCGCCAGACATAGATCTTCCCGGCAAGGCAAGCTTGCCGGTGACTTGGTATTCTTCCGGCGTCATGTTGAGTTCATTAGCTTCCCGACAACACTTGTCGGGAAGGAGGTTGCTTTTGTTTGTGTGCTAGTCACAGTACCATGGTACCCATACCTTAGTACACCAACAGGAGCCCCCAAGCCTCGGCTACACTTCAGTCCTGAACGTTGTTTGGCTAGGCCCAAAGCAGTGTGCAAACACACATGGCCGAGGGTTACTGCGGTTGTAATGATGGTTTTTACTGCCCATCCGTGACACGCATTAAATACAAGACATGGGAAAGGTGGAGCAAAATGGTGCCTCGGGCGCGTGCCTAAAAAGGCGCGACCATGATAGGGGGAGAGCCAACCTCTGTTATTCCTCTTATAAAAGGGGAAACTGCACACGTGTTGCTCATCTTGCCATGGCTTCCCTGTTCCATCACCAACGTATTTCCTTTCGCGCGATGCATAATTTATCCATCGCCCCAACACATTCGATCATCCTCGCCGTTTTTCTCCCCCGAGCACGCCATGGTGCCCAAGAGGAAGTTGACTGCCACCGCCTCAGCCCTGGCGATGAAGGCCAAAAGTGGCACTGGCCCCGATGCGGAGGCGAGGACACACACTCTCACAGTGGCGTGAAGATCTTGCATCATCTTCTACCCATTGTCTTGAAGGCGAGCGACCTCGTCTCGAGGTACTCCCTTGTGTGGGGGAAGGAGACCTCGGCACATCCTGCGCCAGAGGTGTTTCCCGGTGACACCCAACCCAACGTGAAGAAGTACCCGTTCTTCTCGGTGTACTTCTATTGCGGGCTGGTTCCCCCCTTCTCCTCCTTCTTTGTAGATGTGATGCTGACGTATGGCTTCATATGACTTGATTTTACTCCAAATGTTTAGACCATCTTGTTGGTCTTCGTGCATTTGTGTGAGAACTTTATAGGAATAGTCCCCAATATAGCACTTTTCGGCCATTTTTACTATCCACACATAGAGGGAGACGCCCACTCCGACAGTGTCACATGGATTCCCCGGGCCACCCTCAAGGAGGTATATCCCTCGACAACTTGCACAAGAAGTGGGATGAGTGGAAGGCGGAATGGTGCTACATCAAGGAAAAGCGTGCAGTGGCGGACCTAAAAATGAAATGGTGTGTGTGCACACCTTAAAATATGAGATCTATTTTAATTGGTTTGGATAGCCCCTTAAAATCTGCTAATTTGTATACATAGTAAAATAATGTATTCTAAAATTCTGGGTGTGCCATGGCATACCCGGCACACCCCCTAGGTACGCCACCGCAAGCATGCTTAAGCGTTCTGCAAGACCCGGGAAGGTAAAGTCGGTATGTGACAAGAGCTGGAGCAATGTTGATGCCAAGCATGCGTTCTTGGAGATTTCCATCACCTGCATGCTCTGCTTGAGAGCTGTCGGGCTCACCATAGACATGGTGGGAGAGGATTTTCTTGCTAGGCACATTGCTCACGTGCAAGAGCGAAAGAGCTTCGTCTGGGAGTACGACAATGCCGTTGACGTGATGCGACTATGTCCAGGGATCCATGGCAATCTCATGTCAATGCAGCTCTCCGCTCTATGCCACCAGCTCTTCCACCCAGACGACAAGTTCAAGATCCCGGCACGCGTCATCCCACTTTGCAACAACTCTGCCAAGGATGCAATTTTGGCGATGATGCCGGATTGCAAAGCACACACTCTCAACCCCACATGGCAGTCGCTAGCGAAGGAGGACGTGCAAGAGTGGTTTTATAACCTGATGGAGGTGGATGTCAAGGACGAGGGTGAGCTGATCCAGGATACCACTCAGGAGGAGATCGAATGGATCGAAAAGAGGGTCGTGGAGGCTGGGTTCGATGTGGGTGGCAGTAGCTCATGTGTTGTCGCAACTGATAAAGATGATGAGCATGTTGGTGGCGAAGAGGGGGAGGAGGACGATGATGAAGAGGCAACAACATCCGACTTGCCGGAGGATCCTGTCATGGGCGAGGAGCCCGAGGCTTCCAAGGAGCCAGAATTCAAAGAATTTCATGCCACCGTCATCCGGAATAAGAAATATCGCTTCCTCCGCAAGGCCGTCTCCAGGGAGGTGGTGTCACAGCCCTAGATTATAGCTTGTAGTTAGTTGCATCAGTAAGCATTCATGAATGCGTTCAAATCAATTTAATTCAGATTTGGATGATCTAAAAATGGGGATGACCAAACGCTAACACCAAACAACATCCAAATAGGTTCAACAAGAGAGAAATCCTAGCTACTCCATATTCAAAACAAAACCCTAGCAACTCTATATGCAAAACAATTCAAAAGTGGTGTCAAAACAATGAACCAAAATGGTTTTCATAAAAGTCCATCATTTTGATAAATGTTGGAAAGAAAATATCAGGGGTGATATATATTTTCAAAATACTTTCAACATTTTATTTTAAACTCAAAAGCTACTGAAATCAATTAATTAATTGATTTCAAATACTTCCTAGTTTTATAAAATGTTGAAAAATTCACATGGGGTTGGAAATATTCCAAATAACACCCCAGAGTTGTTTAGCTATTTTCTTTGAATTAGTAGGAGCCAAAGAAAACAAAAGAAATGTCAGAAATATCAAACAGAAAGAATAAAAAGAAAAAGATAAAAATCTTACCTATCCTGCGCTCCTGGCCGGCCTAGCCCACCAAGGGCGAGGGGGTCATCTTCCTCCTCCCGCCAGTGTGCAGGTGAGGTGTCGCCCGCACGTTCGCCGACCTCCACCTCCTGCTTCGCGCTGGAGGCGCCTCCTCCATCCCTATCTCGCGCCTGAGACGATGTGGATGAGCCCCTGCACCATTCCCCCCCCCTCTCTCTTCTTCCCTCGCGCAACATCGTCTCCCCCTCGCCATGGCCGAGCTTGGCTCGAGCAGGCCGCCGCTGTCCACGCAGCCCCGACCTTCCCTCGCCTCTCCGAGAATCTTTGGAGATCAGCCGCGACGTCCCGGTCCTCCCCGCCTCAAGAATCGAAGCCGGAGCCCCCCCTCGCGCTGCCATCGTCGTCGTCTTCATCTACGATCACCGAGATCCGCCGCCGTTGATCTGCTGCCACCGGGCCTCTCCGACCTCCCCGATGCCAAAAATGGAACCCCCGTGAGCTCCTGCTCCTTTCCCCTCTCCTTCCACGCTCTCCCGTGCACCGTAGCCCCGTTCCCCACCAAGGCCGAGAGCTCCTCGCCGCCGGCCATGTTGCCGTCGTTGCTATGGTACCCCATCCACGCGCTCGAGCTTGGGATCGAGCTCCTGGAGCCGCCAGGAGGGCTTTGAGCCCGTCAGCCGCCCTTCTCGTGCCCTGCAACCATCACGCGCACAAGGCCGAGATCCGACCGCCGCTTCGGCTCATCGCCGCCTCTTCGGCCACCTGCAGTCCCTCCTGCTACCCCTGGAGGATGAGCCGCTTCGCCAGCTTCGCGTAGCCGCAAACTGCACCAGATTTGGTGCCCTGTAGCGTGTTTTAGGCCAACTCCGGCGAGCCCTCCGCCGTGGTTTTGGTCACCGCCGGCCACATTCCGGTGGGGGCCGACGTGGCCAGTCAATAGCCAGTACTAACCACCACCACTAGCCGCTGACAGTGGGCCCCAGGGTGGGTCAAACCCCAGTTAGGGGCTGGTCAACTCGGGGATTAGCCCCTGGTCACTGACCAGTGGACCCCACTGGTCAGGTTTGACCTGACCCAGGCCAATTGACTGCTCACGCAATGCTAACCCAGTGCTCATGCAGTAATAGCTTTTCTGATTTAATTTAATTCCAGAACATGCCTAAAACTTCTAAAAATCATAGAAAATAATCTGTAAGTCCAATGAAAATAATTTATATATGAAAAAGGATCAGAAAAATACAAAGAATCTGATTATGGCATTTTCATGCTGGTTTGAGAAAGTTAAATCACCAAATATTCAAAATGATGATTAGGGTAAATTTAATAAATAGTTTGGAGTTGGAATTTGATTCCTATTTGAATTCCACTTCAATTACTATGACCAAACAATGATCTAGGAAACTCAGCACCCCAATATGCAGTCTTCATGCATGTTAAAACAAGTTTACCTGAGCATCAGGTCGAATCAATTAAAAGGGTATCCGGGGAATATACCTTGCTTGAAGTGATATTTGAATTCTAATTCAAATCCAGCTTCAACCTAAGAATTGGTAGCTATTTTGGCCCTGCCACATTTCATCTCCATTTCTTGATCATGCATCATAGTGTTGCATTTCTGTGAAGTGATTGTTGTTCTTTTCTTGTTTGCCGGTGTTGTTCCCTCTCGGTAGACGATGGTTCCAACAATGTGATCGTTGACATTGATGAAGACTCATTACTATCTTCATACGTGTTAGGCAAGCAAGCCCCCTTGAGCATATTGAAATAAACCCACTCTCTCGCTCCTGCTCTCTTTTACTGCATTAGGACAATCACGATTCAACTGTACATGTTATCGGTAGATGAACCCATTCCTCTGCATGACCTGATTTTGTCACAGTAAATAGTTGAAACCACTTAGCATGAGTAGCAACTGCTTGAGCCTTGTTGTGCTTACTCATCCATGCTTGTTTACAATGCCTGCTATGCTTAGACTCGTGTTGGGTCTGACCCATCTGGATGATGAATCGGAATGGTTGTTTTCATGTCCTGCAGTGTGAGAGTAAAAGTGTGAATCCGATTTCGTGAAGGTAGCGATGAGAGGCCATGTAGGAGTACATGGTGGGTTGTCTCATTGGGAATGTCCTTAAGAATTGAGTTCTGTGTATGTTATCCAAGACAGGATACTACTATGCATTGGGCCCTGAAATATGACCCCGCTCGGCTTATTAATTGCCTAGATCCCTGTCGAGGAGTTGCAATTAGTTTCTGGTGTTTGTAGGAAAAGTGTTGGCGGCTGTGTTTAGCTCTGCCCGATGGTGTAGGCTTCTCTGCGGTAGATACACAGTGGCACGGTGTACCAAGTGGCACCCGGATGGTGGGCTTGGGAACCCAGCGCACATCGTTTGGGGCCGTAGAGGAAACCTCGGTCGGACTTCCTTGCGGGTTCAGTGGTGAGAGCATGTGTGAAGAAGTATACCCCTGCAGGGTGAATCAATCTGTTCGAATAGCCGCGTCCTCGGATATGGACTATTTGGAAACATTACGTGGTACATAGATAAGTTAAATGGATACTCTAAAACATGCAAGATAAGTGTGAGTGCTATGGAATGCCTTCTCGTAGGGAGACGAGAGTGGATCCATAGTGGTGTATTGCATTGGTGAATATGTGGACTCGTGTGCGCTATCGCACCTCAAAGAAAGAACTTGTAGTCGTAGTACAGGTTAGCCAAGAGTCAAAGCTGGCTTGCTGCAATCAAACCCCACAATCCTTTCACTGAAACATGATGCATATGTAGATAGTTCTGGTGTAAGACTTGCTGAGTACCTTTGTACTCACGGTTGCTTTATTTATGTTTTTGCAGAGAAGACTTAGACTCATTAAAAGGTTCTATGCAATGTGTTCGATGTTGACCGGAATAGCTTGGGAATCCCAGACAGAGGTCTGGCTCCTTTGGTAGGGTCGTAGTAGCTTTCAGGCTCTTCCAGCCACTTTTAGTAGATGTCTGTACCCAGACATGATTTGCTTCCGCTTGTTGTTTGTATGACTTGAGTGTCGGGTCACGAGACCCCTGTTTGTAATATCAAAGTATGTTGATTCTTATGAGTCTTTAATAAAATGTTGAGTCATAGAGTTATGTTGTGATGCCATGTTGTATCTACACATATCGTGCATATTGTGTGTATGTTATGGGATGCATTATATGTGTGGGATTCGACACCTAGTTGTTTTCCTTTAGTAGTACTCTTTACAGGGAAATGCCTCTGTGTGTTTCCATCGGCCCTTGGTAGCTTGCTACTGCTCGGAACACATTGATTGACCGACATGTATCCTTCTTTGCTGCTGTGTCTGTCCCCTCGGGGAAATGTCACGCGGTGTAATGGAGGCCTTGTAGCTTGCTACGACTCGTCTACACACGCTGATGACCGACACCTGCTTTGCTGGGTTATGTATGCTTGTCCCTGTACAGATGTACCGCTTGGGTTTATAACTAGTCGTGTCGACCCGGGTTCTTGTCGTTTGAACGCTAGCGACACATTCATATACGTGAGCCAAAAGACGCAAACGGTCCCGGCCAAGGTAAGTTGGCGACCGTGGAGTTTACCGTGCGTGAGGCCGCAAAGTGATGAGATGTGTTACAGGCTGGGTTCTTATGACCTAGGATCGGGGTCCCGACACGTGGTCCGTCCTTCCTCACCACCAGAGGAAGATGAAAAAGAGGAGGACCCTGCTGCCAACATTACTCGTCCATGCCAGACGAGGCAAACTATCGCGAAGCTCCCGTCGAGCTCTTCTAGGCACGGTCGTCAAGCTGTGCCACGCCAGCGACGTGGTCGAGGGCGCCTACTCCGCCATACGCTCCTTCTAGTCGCCACAAGGAGCTCTGTGACTTGTCGACCTTCATCTCAAAGCAGGAGTAAGTGTCCATTCTTGCATTTGTCTTGGGGTTTTGAACTGTTTTTGTTGAATCTTGTTGTCGGCCTTTCGTAGGGATGAAGAGTCCTTGGCGGAGCATGAGGCCAAGAAGGAAAATTTTGCACCTGACGTGGAGGCGACAACCAGCTCTGTGCTGGAGATGGAGGTTGTCGTCATCAGCCCCGAGCATAGCCCCCAGTAAGAGGCTCCCTTCCAGTACCCGATGTCAAGTATTGGGCGGGTACCAACGTCACTTCCATCCCTCTGTAGATGGAGATGGAGCACCCGGAGGCAGAACACGATCACTCCATTACAGGGAGGAGTTCGTTGGAAAGGACCACCGTCGATGAGCCCATCGGCACTAAGGACATGCCGGTAGGTAGAGCTGCCAGCAGCCATGCGATGGCATTTGATGTTGCACAAGAGGGAGGAGTCCCCCCTCAAGAAACATCTACGAGTGAGTTCCTTACTGCAGAGGTTTTATTTTCTTCTCTTTTTTGTCTGCTTGAACTTCCTCTAAGTCTAAATTTCTTATTTTCTCATGTCGTAGATCTACCCCTGGCTGAAGATGTGGGCGGGGGTGACAACATCGAGGAGGCTACCAAGGACACATATGCTCAAACCAGCCGGGGTGTAGCGGAAAGGGAGACTGTCGGCAAGTCCATGGAGGGGACCGAAAAGAAGGCCTTCGAAGAAATGGTGCGGGAGGTGGCCAAAGACACTAAATGCTTTCTTGTCTCAGCATCGCCCGGCAGGAGCATGCTTGTTTGGGCGAGGGCGACCGATGAGGCAACATCGGGCCGTCGACGTATGAAGTGCCTCCCCCTTGCAGTTGCCTTGATACTTGTGATTAGCATTAGTTTTTTCATGAATAGGAACGGGTTATCGCATCACAATGTTGGTAAGTATTTCCCTCAATTATGAAACCAAGGTTATCAAACCAATAGGAATATCAACCACAACCGTCTTCAGTGGTTGCACACAAAAGAACAAAGAACTTGCACCCAATGCGGGCAAGAGGGTTGTCAATCCCCTTGAACTTGTTATTTCGAAGCGAGTGAGGTGTGTAGATAATTGTAAATTGTGAAACAAAATAAAAACAAGTAAATGGCAGCAAGGTATTGAAGGTTTTGTAAATATGTTGTGAATAGACCGGGGGGAGCATAGTTTTCCCTAATGGCATCTCTCATGAAAAATAGCATACGGTGGGTGAACAAATTACTATTGGGTAATTGACAGAAAAGACGATAGTTATGCCATATTCATGGCAATGATCATGTGTATATAGGCACCACGTCCATAAAAAATAGGCTGACTCCTGTGTGCACGTATTACTATTACTCCACTCATCGACCTCTATCCAGCATGCATCTAGATTATTAAGTAAAACATAGTAATGCATGGAGAACAATGACATGATACAGACAAAGTAAACTCAAGCAATATGAATAAACCCCATCGTTTTATCCTTAGTAGCAGGAACACAGAGACGTATCTTGTGCCCTTTTGTATCTGGGATATAGATATTTGCCAGGTTGAACCTACTACAACACACCTCTCTCACCAAAGAAATATCATTCTAGGCCAAAGTATTTCAATAGATCATAGAAAACTATGAAGCTATCATAATCATGCACATAAGAATCATATTAGTATTCACAGGAGACTCAAATATTTAAATGAATAATCTGAACATAAACCCACAATTCATCGGTTCCCAACAAGCGCACCGCACGAAAGGAATTACATCATGTGGATCAAAGCGAAGATGCGATGATTGTTGTATTGAAGATGAAGAGAGAGAGAGAGATAGAAAGAGAGAGATTGCCATCTAGGTGTTGGGGAACGTTGCATGGGAAACAAAAAATTTCCTACGCAAACGAAGACCATCATGGTGATGTTCATCTATGAGAGGGAGATTGGATCCACATACGCTTGTACACCCCTAAGCGGTAAGCATTAAGAAACGCAGTTGATGTAGTGGTACAGCTTCATGATTCAAATCACCGTCGTCCCATGATCCGTCCCACGATCCGTCCCACGATCCGTTCCGATCTAGTGCCAAACGGACGGCTCCTCCGCGTTCACCACAAGTACAGCTCGATGACAATCTCCGCCTTCTTGATCCAGCAAGGGAGAAGGGGAAGTAGATGAGTTCTCTGGCAGCGTGACAGCGCGCCAGTGATGGTGATGATCTATTCCTGCAGGGCTTTGCCCGAGCTTCATAGAAATCCGATCTAGAGGAATAACTACGTGGTATAGGTTTGAGTTGCACGTGGCAAAGTTGTGTCTCAAAAGCCCTAAAACCACCAATATATATAGGAGGAGAGGAGGGGCTAGCCTTGGGGCTCAAGGGATCCCCAAGGGCGCCCGCCGAAGGGAGGAGGTGGACTCCCACCCCAATTCGGTTTGGGAAGGAGGAGTCCCCTCCTTCCTTCCCACCTCCCTCTTTTTTTTCCTTTGATTTTTTCCTTCTAGCCGACATAGCCCACTTGGGCTGGCCTCACCAGCCCACTAAGGGCTGGTGCGCCACCCTTGGGCTATTGGGTTCTCTCCCGGGTGGGTGGGCCCCTCGCGGTAAAGACCCGGAACCCATTATTGATCTCCATCACCAAAGCACCGGCATGATCTTAATCATCACCGGCGCCACACCATGATCTCCATCATCATGTCGCCATCGAGGTTGTCGTGCTATCTATGCTATTACTACTAAAGCTACAACCTAGCAATATAGTAAACGCATCTGCAAACACAAACATTAGTTTAAAGACAACCCTATGGCTCCTGCCGGTTGCCGTAGCATCGACGTGCAAGTCGATATTTAACTATTACAACATGATCATCTCATACATCCAATGTATCACATCATGTCTTTGGCCATATCACATCACATGCATACCCTGCAAAAACAAGTTAGACGTCCTCTAATTTGTTGTTGTATGTTTTACGTGGCTGCTATGGGTATCTAGTATGATCGCATCTTACTTACGCAAAACCACAACGCAGATGTGCAAATTGCTATTTAACCTCTCTCGAAGGACCGCCTCGGTCAAATACAATTCAACTAAAGTGGAAGAAACAGGCACCCGCTAGTCATCTTTATGCAACATGTTGCATGTTAGTCGATGAAACCGGTCTCTCGTAAGCGTACGAGTAAGGTTGGTCCAGGCTGCTTCAATCCAACAATACCGCCGAATCAAGAAAAATACTAAGGAGGGCAGCAAATCAAACATCAACCCCCACAAAAACTTTTGTGTTCTACTCGAGATTACATCTACGCTTGAACCTAGCTCATGATGCCACCGTTGGGGAACGCTGCATGGGAAACAAAAAATTTCCTACGCACACGAATACCTATCATGGTGATGTTCATCTACTAGAGGGAGCTCGGATCCACATACCCTTGTAGATCGCTAAGCGGGAAGCGTTAAGAAACACGGTTGATGTAGTGGAACAACTTCGTCATTCAAATCACCGTCGTCCCACGATCCATTCCGTTCTAGCGCCGAACGGATGACACCTCCGCGTTCAGCACACGTACAATTCGATGCCGATATCCGCCTTCTTGATCCAGCAAGAGAGACGGGGAAGTAGATGAGTTCTCTGGTAGAGTGACGGAGCGCCGGTTGATGGTGATGATCTATTCCCGCAGGGCTCCGCCCGAGCTCCGCAGAAAACAGATCTAGAGGAAGAACTACGAAGTAGAGGTTTAGGGTTGCATGTGGCAAAATTATGTCTCAAAAACCCTAAAACCTCTAGTATATATAGGAGGAGGGGAGGGGCTAGCCTTGGGGCTCAAGGGAGCCCCTAGGGTGCTGGCCGAGAGGAGGAGGAGACTCCAACTCCAATTCGGTTTGGGAAGTAAGAGTCCCCTCCTTCCTTCCCACCACCCTTTTTTTCCTTTGATTTTTTCCTTATAGCCGACATAGCCCACTTGGGCTGGCCTCACCAGCCCACTAAGGGCTGGTGCGCCACCCTTGGTTCTCTCCCGGGTGGGTGGGCCCCTCCTGGTAAAGACCCGAAACCCATTCGTCACTCCCAGTACAATGCCGGTAATGCTCGAAATCTTTGCGGAGGCCAAATGAAATAATCCTATATATCAATCTTTGTTTCCGCACCATTCCGTAAACCCTCGTGACGTCCGTGATCTCATCCGGGACTCCGGACAACCTTAGGTATCCAACACCTATAACTCAACTATACCGAAACATCATCGAACCTTAAGTGTGCAGACCCTGCGGGTTCGAGAACTATGCAGACATGACCTGAGACACTCCCCGGTCAATATCCAACAGCGGGACCTGGATGTCCATATTTGATCCTACATATTCTACGAAGGTCTTATCAGTTAAACGTCTATGCCAAGGATTCATATAATCCCATGTATCATTCCCTTTTTCCTTTGGTATGTTACTTGCCCGAGATTTGATAATTGGTATCCCTATACCTATTTCAATCTCGTTACTGGTAAGTCTCTTTACTTTTTCCGTAATACAAGATCCCATGACTAACACATTAGACACATTGCTTGCAAGGCTTATATGTGATGTTGTATTACCGAGTGGGCCCCGAGATACCTCTCCGTCACACGGAGTGACAAATCCTAGTCTTGATCCATGCTAACTCAACGGACACCTTCGCAGATACTTGTAGAGCACCTTTATAGTCACCCAGTAACGTTGTGACGTTTGATACACACAAGGTATTCCTTCGGTGTCAGTGAGTTACATGATCTCATGGTCACAGGAATGAACACTTGACGCGTAGAAAACAATAGCAACAAAATGACACGATCACATGCTACGTTTATAATTTGGGTCTTGTCCATCACATCATTCGCCTAATGATGTGATCCATTCATCAAGTGACAACACTTGTATATGGTCAGAAAACCTTAACCATCCTTGATCAACTGGCTAGTCAACTAGAGGCTTAGTAGGGACATTGTTTTGTCTATATATCCACACATGCATCTATGCTTTCATTCAATATAATTCTAGCATGGATAATATACGATTATCTTGAAACAGGAAATATAATAATAACTATTTTATCATTGCCTCTAGGGCATACTTCCAACAGTATGATGATATGAATTTGTATGAATGCCTCTAGCGGTGTACCAGGATGTGCGAACATCTAGAGTGATATGTGTCAAAAATATGATCAACGCTGGCTTTTCCACAAATACTATGTCAGCTCTATATGATCATGCAAAGCAATATGATGATGAACGAACTAGTCATGTGGAGTGACGATGGAATTTGCATGGCAATATATCTTGACATGGCTATGTAACTGGCATGATAGGTACGTATGGTGGCTGTTATGAACAAGATAAAAATGCTTATGTGCAATAGAGTGTGTCATGTCATGGGGTTTGGATGCACCAGCGAAAGTTGCACCGATCCTCGAGGTGAGAACGGGCAATGCACGATGCCGAAGAGGCTAGCAAATATGAGGAGGTAAGATTGGGTATGTCCATGGTGTCAAATTAGTCATAAGTAACTCATATACTTATTGCAAAGTTTTATTAGTTTTTATCACAAATAGAATTACTACTCGCATGCCCCGAGGTAGAGGGTTGGTAGGAATTAGACTCCGGCTCAAAACAACACTAGGATTTCAACGAGGAATAGAAATGCTCACACATCATCACCATGCTGTTTTAATTTTGTAGATGAACAAGAAGTTAAACATCTCTTAATATCGACACCTCTATGAATTACTAATAATGCACTCACACCTTTTTCATATCACCACACCAATATCATTCACCCATAACTTCTAAGTATGTGCTACATGATAGTTTTAATTATCACTCATTGAACTCCTATTATTTTATATCTAGTTTTATGACCCGTGCAAATTACCGTCACTATTTATTTAACTCTCAAACAAATATAAGTGAAGAAGAGAGCATAATATTTCTATAAAATCTACACGCCACTGTGCTCAAAAATATATAAGTAAAGTACTAGAGCAACTCCTAAGCCCAAAAGATATAAGTGAAGCACGTAGAGTATTCTAAAAAATTATGCTGATGGTGTATAACTCTCAAATAGGTCTGTCCAGAAAATGATGATTGTGGTTAACAGGAAGTAAAAGTAAACAAAGGCAAACGACGCTCCAAGCAAAATTCAAATCATGTGACGAACAAAAATGTAGCTCCAAGTGACATACCGATGGATTGGGAAAAAAGAGGGGATGGCTTGGGGCATCCCCAAGCTTAGACGCTTGAGTATTCCTAGAATATTACCTTGGGGTCCCTTGGGCATCCCCAAGCTTAGGCTGTTGCTGCTCCTCATTCCTTTGTCCATCGGGATAATACCCAAAACTTGAAAACTTTGATCATATAAAACTCAACGAAACTTCGTGACGTCCGTTAGTATAAGCAACATATAAAATACTTTCATGTACTTTTATAATTTGATTGTTATTTTATTTTAGCATAAGGTACTTCATTCTAACTCCTCCATGGCTTATACCCCCGATACAATCCATAACGTCATCATAACAAGGAAACTATGCACGCAAAAACAGAATCTGACTGAAACAAAATAGTCTGTAGTAATTTGTAATGAACCTTTACTTTTGTAACTCCAAAAATTATGAAACCTTCGGAAGAGCTGAGGAATTTGTATATCAATACTGTGTAAATAATTAAGCTTAAAAATACATTCCAATCAAATCAGAGAAATTCTGCACTGGACATCAAAGTTTCTGTTTTTGCACCGTATGAATTCTACTCATCATCCAAATCATTCCGAAGGCTTTACTTGGCACACATACTAATTAAAACATAAAAACACAATCATTACAGAGTCAATAATCATGTTATCACAAACAAATATAAAGTAAAATACAAAAATAAAGATAATTATTGGGTTGCCTCCCAACAAGCGCTATTGTTTTACGCCCCTGGCTAGGCATATTGCATATTTTCAAGTGTTGTCATCTTTGACACTCCACCCATAAGTGGATCTCAAGATTGATTCATAAGGTGGTATAATTCTCTTTACGGGGAAGTATTAGATTCCTATATTTAATTGAAATTATAACCTTATGTTTCCCTCTTTCATATCAATGATTGCACCTATAGTTCATAGGAAAGGTCTTCCAAGTATAATGGGACAAGTAGGATTGCAATCAATATCAATCACAATGAAATCTAGAGGCACATAATTTTTGTTTGAAATTATCAGCACATCATATATTCTACCTAAAGTTTTCTTCATGGTAGAATCCGCAAGACGCAAGTTTAGGGAACATTCTTCAATATTAGTGAGACCAAGAACACCTCATTAAGATTTAGGTATAGTTGAAACACTAGCACCAAGGTTATACAAAGCATTGCATTCATATTTATTTATATTAATTTCATAGGAGGTTCCCACTCATCGTGCAACTCTCTAGGAATAGAAACATCAAGCTCAAGTTTCTCTTCATAAGCTTGTACCATAGCTTATATGTTGAGTAAAAGCTTTGTATTGTTCATAAGAATTGGGTGAGCTAATAATGGATTGCAGCAAGGAAACATATTATAAAAAAGATCAATTACCACAATTAAAGTCCTTGTAATCCAAGATAGTGGGCACATCACTAGTTAAAGTTTTGACCTCTCCTAACCCACTTTTTGAGTTTTAGAATTAAAATCATCACCCTCCAAGCAAAAAGGGCGCTCCTTAACTAGATTTGACTCATATATAGTC
The DNA here is from genome assembly GCF_904849725.1 of Hordeum vulgare subsp. vulgare. Classification (NCBI taxonomy): domain Eukaryota; kingdom Viridiplantae; phylum Streptophyta; class Magnoliopsida; order Poales; family Poaceae; genus Hordeum; species Hordeum vulgare. Next base: position 410,829,447 of record NC_058523.1, read on the forward strand.
CCTTTATCATAAATATTCAGAGAAGCAAACAAATATTCAATAGGAGAAGTACCAATCACTTTCAGATCTTCATCATGATTCCGATAGGAACCGAGTGGAAGAGGTTTTTCTAGGAACTCCTGCTTAGCTTTCAACTTAGCGGTCTTGTACTTACTTTCAGTAATAGAAACTTGGATAGATTTAATAGTATCATTAAAATCATGCTTAGGAGGAAAAGATTGTTTAAAAGTTTCTACAACAGGAGAAATTCTATCCATGTTTTTAGCCAAAGTATCAACAACATGCAATTTTTCTTCTACCATAGTATTGAAAACTTTTCGAGAATTAATGAATTCCTTAATTGTGTTATAAAGATCAGAGAATATCCAATTAGAACTTTTAGAAAAATTTCCATAAGAATTACCATAAGAATTTCCATAACCACTACAAACATTACTGGGATATGGCCTCGCATTGAAATTACCCCTATATGCATTGTTGTTGAAATTATTTCGTGAGACAAAGTTCGCATAAATAGCATCATTATTTTACTCAATCAAGGTAGAAAAGGGAATATTATTGGGATAAACATGAGTACTTTTATTAGCAACCAAATTCATAAGAGCATCCACCTTTTCACTCAAAGTAGCGATTTCCTCAACATAATTTACCTACTTACCGGCTGGAGCTCTCTCGGTGTGTCATTGAGAATTATTAGTCATGATGTAGTCTAGAAGTTTTGTGGCCCCTCCTAAAGTCACATCCACAAAGGTACCACATGGAGCTGAATCTAGAAGATTTCTAGACACGAAGTTTAATCCAGCATAGAAATCTTGGATAATCATCCACAAGTTTAAACCATGAGTGGGGCAATTCCTTATCATCAATTTCATTATATGCCATACTTGTGTAACATTTTTTTGATCATGGTGTTTAAAATTCATTATTTGACTTCTAAGGGAGATGATCTTAGCAGGAGGAAAATACTTGGCAATAAGGTTATCTTTACACTTATCCCATGTTCTAATCCTACTACGTGGTAAAGATGAAAACCAATCTTTAGTCTTATCTCTTAGTGAAAAAGGAAATAATTTTAATTTTGCAATTAATTATACATATCTTTTTTCTTTCACATATCATAAAGTTCAACAAATGTATTAAGATGTGAAGCGTAATCCTCATTAGGACTTCCCAAAAATTGCTCAGTATTTTAAAGTTACACAACTTAGTAGTATCTTGAGACATGGTGACCGAGCAAGCAAAGTAACAAGCAAGACAAGCAAACTAGAGAGCGAAGATACAAACTAGTGACAAGCTAAGTAAAAAAAAGGTAAATTTATTTTTATTTTATTTTTTTATGAGACAAACTAAATATACCAGCAAATAAAAGGAGAATAAGTTAATGCAAATTTGTGTGAAGTTACTTGGTAGCTGGTGATGATATTCCCCGGCAATGGTGCCAAACATCCTTTCTGATACTTGTGATCTGTGTTGGTTTTCCATGAAGAGGAACAGGTTATCGCAATACAATGTGCGTAAGTATTTCCCTTAGTTATGAAACCAAGGTTTATCGAACCAATAGGAATATCAACCACAACCATCTTCATCGGCTGCACACAAAAGAAGAAACAACTTGCACCCAACGCGATCAACAGGGTTGTCAATCCCCTTGAACTTGTTATTTGCAAGCGAGTAAGGTGTGTAGATAATTGTAAATTGCAAAAAAACAACTAAATGGCATCAATGTATTGAAGGTTTTGTAAATATGTTGCGAATAGATGTAGGGGCCATAGTTTTCCCCGATGGCATCTCTCTAGAAAAATAGTATACGGTGGGTAAACAAATTACTATTGGGCAACTGACAGAAAAGCGACATTTATGCGATATTCATAGAATGGTCATGTGTATATAGGCATCATGTCCATAACAAAATAGGTCGACTCCTACATGGACCTATTACTATTACTCCACTCACCGACCACTATCCAGCATGAATCTAGAGTATTAAGTAAAACAGAGTAATGCATGGAGAACAATGACATGATGTAGACAAAGTAAACTCAAGCAATATGAATAAACCCCATCATTTTATCCTTAGTAGTAGCAACACAAAGACGCATCTTGTCCCGTTTTGTCACTGGGATATAGAAATTCGCCAGGTTGAACCTACCACAACGCACCTCTCTCACCGAAGAAATGTCAATCTAGTTGGCCAAACTATTTCAATAGATCAGAGAGAATAACGAAGTTATCATAATCATGCACATAAGAATCATATTAGTATTCAGAGAAGACTCAAATATTTCTCATGAATAATCTGAACACAAACCCACAATTCATCGGTTCCCAACAAACGCAGCGCACAAAAGGAATTACATCATGTGGATCAAAGCGAAGATGTGATGATCATTGTATTGAAGAACATGAGTGAGAGAAAGGTTGCCATCTAGGTACTAGCTATTGACTCGTAGGTCTATGGTGAAATAGTCCCACATAATCATGAGGTAAGAAAGGTTGATGAAGAGGCCCTCCGTGATCGATCCCCCTCTGATAGGGTGCTCGAACGGAGCTCCAGATGGTCTCCGTCGGAACAAAGACTTGCAGCAACATAAAAAGTGTTTTGGGACTGCTTGTGAGGTTTTTAGGTTAACTGAGAATTTACAAGACAATGATTGGAATCGGGAGGGCCTCTAGGGGCCCACAAGCCAACATGGCGCCCCCTAGCCACGCCGGTTGGCTTCTGGGGTCCATGTGTGCCCCCGAGCTTTCTTCCGATGCTTGGTGGTCTTCGTTTGGTCCAAAAAAAATCTCCAAAAAAATTCACGTAATTGGATTTCGTTTGGTATGATAAACGTGAAAGGTGAAAAACATGTAAAAAACAACAAGTGGCATTGGGCACTAGGTCAATAGGTTAGTGTCAACAATAATAAATACCCAAAAACTGCTGTAATGATAATATATCAACATGGAATAATAAAAATGATAGATACTTTGGAGACGTATCATACCTCAAGATCGACAATCTGCAGTTCATTAGCGTCCCCGACGAGGCAAATTTCCAAGCCTTCTCCGAATGGAATCCCCTTGACGACGCTATGACCATACCTGGAGGAGCGATTTCTGTTGATCCCTTCGGCGGCAATGAAGAGACCAAAGAGCACACCATTCTTGATTCCCTTGGCAAGGACTTCAAGAAGCTCCAAGCCATCTACCGCAGCTGCTCAAAGAAGCTAGACTGTCGGGAGGCCCTTGTTACTGAAGGAGAGGCCAGATTCCAGGAGCGCCTTGCTGAGACGGAGGCATGATTCATGGAGAATCGCAAGGACATCACCAACGTACAGGATGATATCACCAAGGGTGTGGCAGAGTTCATAAATAAAAAAAGGTGAGGTGGAGTTGGCATGCCGAAAGCCTAATCATAGCATCGCGGCTATTGACACAGAACTCGTCGAGCGCAAGGCTCAGCTCGATTCCCACGAAGAGGAACTCTCCGCCCGGGATGCCACTCTCAATGCCAAGATCAAGATTCCACTGGAGAAACAAATCCACGAGCAAGAGCAGAAGCACAGGGACGCCCTCGAGAAGAAGACAACAGAGTATGCTGCAAGCTTCAGGATGCCGCATCTCATGTTGAACTTGCCCAAACCGCCAAAATTGAGCTGGAGGGAAAAGCCCATCAACTTTAGTCCGATCTTAACACCTCCAGCAAGGAAGTTTCTAGGTTGGTGGACGACATCCTGATACGTCCCAAACGTATCTATAATTTCTGCTTGTTCCATGACCTTTTGGGTGACATTGTTATATGTTTTGCTACACTTTTATATCATTTTACACATATTTGTACTAACCTACTAACTTATTGCACCCAGTGCCAGTTTACGTGCGCTTATGTCTTTTTTGCAGGGGCTTTTACCCAATTTTCCGAAGCCCAAAAAAATCCAGAAAAAATGTATAAAAAATCAGCGAAACAGAAGCTTTTGGATCACCGAAGGAGGGCCAGAGGGGACTAGGGGGCTCCCAAGCGGCCTGTTGGCGCGACCAGGCCCTAGGCCGCACCAGGAGGTCGCCTGGGTGGGTCCCACCTCCTCTGGTGCCCTCCTTTGGCCTATATTTAGAGTCCCGAGAGAAAACCCTCGCAGACTTTCTGGAATCGCAAATTTCTCCATCGTTCCGTTGCCGCAGCGCTTCCAAGATCGGGAGCGTCAGGAGACTTCTTCCTGGCACCCTACCGTAGGGAGGATTGATCTTCGGGAGCTTCTACACTGCCATGGACGCTTCCCGGACATGCCGTGAGTAGTCCTCCTTGGACCATGAGTCCATGACCATTAGCTATGTGATGTATTCTCTCCAATATTGTGCTTCAATGGTTAGTCCTTGTGAGCTGCCCTACATGATCAAGGTATCTATGTAATTATGAGATCCGATGGATTATGAGATCAAGGTATCTTGTGCTTCAATCGGTTTGTTGGGATCCAATGGATTATGAGATTATGTTCAGATTGTTATGAGTTATTTATTTGATTATCGTTTTATATTATGTTACTTAGTGATTCATGCATGTTCTCCGTTGCTTGTTATTGCTTTGGCCAAGTGGTAGATCGTAACTCCAACAGGGAATGTTATGCATGATTGTGGGTTCGGGCCCCTCGATTTCTAGCTTGAGTGACAGAAACATGAGAGTAGGGGATGTGCTTGTTGCCACCAGGGAGAAAACAACAGTGCTTGTGACCATGGTTTTGTTTACCTTATGCATAGTTCATTAATGCAGTTGTCCGTTGCTTTGAGTTTACACTTTAGGTGGGGCTCGTAGCTTAATACCGGAGAGGTGTTCTGGATAGATACCTCAAGGTGGATGATTAGTAACTAGATGCTGATGAATAAACGGACTACTTGTCTTGGCGTACTGCCCATTACTATTGAACATCTAACTATCAACGAGCATAATTAGCATTGCGGTGCAATCATAATTCTGTCAATTTCCCAACTTTGATTTGTTTACCCTAGAATAATTGTTTATCGTCTTTTGGGAGAGAGACATCACTAGTGAACATCATGTGACTCCGGTCCATATCACCATCATTATTTACACCTCCATCATTTACCACTTTCATTTACTTTTCCGTTGCAATCACTATTACCTTCCCGCTTGTGTTTTGATCCGTTGCAAACTACAAGGCCGGAGAGATTGACAACCTCTCTGTAATCAGTTGGAGCAAAGTTGTTTGTTGTGTGTGCAGGTCCACTCCTTCTGCTAGGGACAGGGTGGAAGACACGTACTTGTTGATCCTAGGAGTCCTACTGGTTCGATAAACCTCACAGTCTTTGTGTGAGGGAAATTTCCTGCTGACTACATCTCCACCTTCCAGTTGGGGTAACCAACAAGGGGCGAAAAGTATATCCATCAACTCGTCATCAGGTGAACCATTTGAGCAAGGCCTTCTCCAAGCTACCAAAGGGTACCGATACCAGCGCCCTCAATTCCCTTGACACTCCTATCTCTAGATGGTTGGCTTCGTGACCCTAAATAAGTGAATTCCTCATCCTCCATCCTTATTTATTGTGCTAAGCTTGTATCAAATACATTTACCTTGAATCAACATCGCACTTTTGCATTTGGATGTATATACTATATTTGCTAGAATGAATGGCTAATTTCCATCGTGCTTAATTCCACACTTGTATGTTTTCAATCCCTACACAAGCTGGAAATACTTGCGAGTGTGTACATTCTTGTCGCAAGCGCTTTAGGGATGGATCTTAGCAACCTGTCGGAAATACTGCTGCCCGCAAGATCGCCTTGTCGTTCTTGTCGCGACTACTTAGGTTGCTGAGAGGACTCAGAATGCAAAAATCCCAACAAGGGTCCTTCACGTGCAAGTGTTCTCATACAAATGTTGAAATTGTTCAAGGGAAAATATCTACAACAAAGAATTTTTTAAAGTTTCTCCAACTTCGCCTTTCTTTGTTATACTTATTGTCGCGCAACGAGCACTTGAACGCATCTGGGTATCCATACCATCACTCCCCCCGGGAAGTCTTGCACATGAGGGTCCATTCTGTCCTTTGAGGATAAGAAAGAAGAGAAAATAAGAGGCTAGGAACCTTGCCAGATCAACAATCATTTCATGAAATTTACTATGGTCACAACCCTACATACAACATACATAAATTAAATATGTACTTTGAAAAAAAGTTGTACAACACTTAGCTTTATTGATTTTTGCACATGCTCTTCGCATGTATTTGAACACAGGTTTACATGCCTTACTAGAAGACTCATAGAAAAGGGGTTGTCGGTGTACGTCCCGGCAACTCCGCCTCACGTTAGAACTTGCAAAGATGCTCGATGTTCCATGATTTGTGCACCGGGGTGCCATCTTCGGTCTCCAGGCGGACTATGCCAGGCCTAGTTACTCTTACCACCAGGTAAGGGCGTTCCCACTTTGGCATCAACTTGTGTGATCGCTTTGCGGTTTGAATCTGACAAAGAACAAGATCGCCTTCCTCGGTGCCTCTAGCGTGCACCTTGCGCTTGTGATAGCGGTGCAATACTTGCTGGTACTGAGCGGCATGCAGGGCAGCGTGAAGATGATCTTCCTAGAGGACCATGGAATCGTCTTGCTACAATTTCTCTTGCCGCTCCTCATCAAAGGCTTGTACTTGAGGTGACCCGTATGTGAGTTCTAACTCAGTCCACTTTGTAAACTTGTCGATTACAACGAACAAGAATTCAAAGTCCCGGGTAGCATGGGGGAAAGGGCTGACAATATCGAGCCCTGAGGCTGAGAATGGCCATGAGAGTGGTATGGTCTGAAGAGCTTGTGCTGGTTGATGTATTCGTTTGGCGTCGAACTGGCAAGCTAGCTTCACATGTGGTTACCACCGCTAAGGCATCTTGAAGGGCTGCCGACCAGTAAAAACCTTGACGGAAGGCCTTGCTGACAAGAGCATGGGACTGATATGGCTCCAATGTACCGATAATTTATGAAGTATGCATGCCATATTTACCTATGAATAAAATATTTTTATATGGTTTTGATGCACTTTATATGATTTAATTAGAACTAACCCGAATTGACATTGTTTTCAGCGGAAATACCATGGTGTTGTTTTTTGTGTAGGAAATAAAATTTGTTGGAATCTCCTAAAATTTTTTGACATTCTTTTTATGATAAAATAAGAAATACAGGAGCAAAGAACAACCGGAGGGTGGCTACCTATTGGTGCCAAGCCAACAGGGCACGCCTACCCCCTAGGCATGCCTTGATGGCTTGGGACCACCTCCTCGCTCCACTTGACATGATTCCAATGCTGAAAAATCCTATATATTGGGAAACCTCCAGAAGTTAACCTAGAACTTATGATCGACCACTGAACTCTGTGTGTAGAAGAAAATTCATCTGGAGCCTTGTTGCTGCTCACTGTTGGAGGGGGAAATCATAACCGGAGGCCATCTTCATCATCTCAACGGTGTCCATCACAAGGAGGGAGTAGGTCACCCTTAGGGCTGACGGTATGTACTAGTAGCTATGTGTTTGATCACTCTCTCTCTCTCTCTTGTTCTTGAGATGCCGCGATATTGATATATCAGAAGTTTTGTTAACATAGTTGGATCATATGGTGTTTGTCCCTTGCTATCTTGATGTGATGATTTGTATCCTTCCCATTGAGATTTTGTTATGTCGGAATTAATACTGGATTCGAGATCACTTGATGTATGTCTTGCAAGTGGATACCCATGGTTAGAGTGGGGTGTTCTATTGATTCATTTGATATATGTTTTGGTACTTAGCTTGCGAATGTTCGTGGTAACAATGGGGTAATCTATGTGTATGGGTTAATACATGTTCTTGTCCTACTTTCTATGTTTGAAAACTTGGGGGTACTCTTTAATGTTATTTGTGTTGGATTGAATATCCTGAATATGAAATTGTTTGATGCATGTCGAATAATTAACCCACGGATACTTGAGGTGACATTGGAGTATCTATGTGACACTAGGGTTGATTGATGTGTTTCATTCTAATACGAACTCTAGGGCTGTTTGTGGTACTTATAGGAATAGCTCAATAGATTGATCGGAATGAATACCTTTGAGGTGGTTCTACTACCTACAACATTTTCATCTTATGTTCTCCGCTACTTATGAACTTTGGAGTGATTCTTTGTTGCACACTGAGGGATGTTCATATGATTCTATTATGTTAGCATTGTTGAGAAATTGCACTAGTGAAAGTATGAACCCTAGGCCTTATTGTTAAGCAATTCAACACCGTTTATTCTCTGTTGCTACTTGCTAACTTGCTATTTTGATATTTTGAGATTAGAAAAACCTATATCTACTATCCATATTGCACTTGTATCACCATCTCTTCGCCAAACTAGTGCACCTATAAAATTTACCATTGTATTGGGTGTGTTGGGGACACATGAGATTTCTTGTATTTGATTGCAGGGTTGTTTGAGAGAGCCATCTTCATCCTACACCTCCCACAGATTGATAAACCTTAGGTTATCCATGTGAGGGAAATTTGATGTTGTCTTACAAAACTCTATACTTGGAGGCCCAACAACGTATACAAGAATAAACTAGTGTAGTAGAAATCAGATCAACAAAGAAACCAATCTGCATAACAAACAATGAAGTAGTTGCTATACAACATGACCAAGACTCAAGGACAACATAGACAAACGACCCCACCCATTACGCCAATGGGAACTTGATGAGTGGACGACATGGCTTGGGTAGACCTAGGGAGGTCATCATAGAGAGAACACGGGCAATGGTATACATTGGACCCTAGAGACTCATGCCTAGAGCACTAACCGACAATGAATCAAGACGACGCCTTCATTGGGTGTCCTCGAGCTAGCAAGACGGCGCCTCCAAGAAGGAAATGATGACATGCCGCCGCCTGGTTCATAAGCGGGACCGAGGATTTCCCGCAAGCACGATAAATGGAGTCAAATCTGGGTCAAAATAACACTTCCATGGAGGTGATGCCCCCCACACGCATCGTCGTTATTAGCCTCGACACCATGAATACGGAACTTCTCACAACCCAGGATCGTGAAACCCAAAGTCCACCGGAGCTACTCAAGCATGCCAACCACCACACCAAGAGTAGTCGCATCTCATAGCACATCATCAGAACATCGGCCACCACCAATCCATCCAAGAACATGACCACCAAACCATCGCATCTTTCAACATCATCTACCACAATGAATCTAGTCAGGAAAACACCCCAAATCCATTACATTCCAAAGTATGTCATAATCCACCACCAAGCTAGTGAGCAACACACAACTAGCTAGAATTAGATCATTACATTGGGGCCTCAATCCACGGCTCCACCACACACATGACTAAGCCCGAGCCCGTCCTTCGTCGATCGAACTTCGCCAAGACCACATGTCGTAGACTACTCGGAGGAAGATGTTTAAAGCAGGATGGAATCCATCTTAGCTAAGGGGACTTGCAAGATCCCAGAGTCCTTATAGTTGCAAACTAGTAGGATCTAAATGGGTGTTCCAAAGAATGCTCAGATTGATGGAGTTATTGAAAAATGTAGGGCAAGGCTTGTTGCCAAAGGTTATAAGAAAGCTTCAACCAATCCAAAACTCTCACGATCATTATTAAGTTGGACATCGCTAAAGCTTTTCATGTCATATTGTGGGAATTCCTAATGCAAGTAATGCGTGCAAAGTGTTTTGGAATCAAATGGAGGGACTGGATTTCAGTGATGCTATGCGTGTCCACGACTTGTATGTTGGTGAATGGGTGCATGATTCATGAGATCTGACATGCAAGGGTCTTGCCACAAGGTGCCCCTCTTTCATCATTGTGTTCCACCTTGGTTATGGATTGCGTGGCTGCTCTCATTTCTTTCACCAAGGGGGCCGACCTCATGCACCCAATTGGAACGATCAACTTGCCTTTCTGAGCTTTCATTTACACAAATGATGTGGCCATGCTCGTGAAGCCATGTCAGCAAGAAGGCTCCTCCAGCACCAAGATGTTGCATCTCTTTAGATAGGCATTGAGTCTCAAATGTAATTTCTCAAAGCACAATCACCCAAATCTGCTGCAATGGGATAATGGTGGAGAGCCTTGCCACACATCTGGAGTGCCCGATCCAGAATTTCCTACTGACCAATCTTGGCATGCATTTATCCTGTACAAGGCTTCGGGGAGTTAATCTTCAATCCTGCTTTGACAAAATTGCACGTAGGTTAAAAGGTTGAGATCTGTCACATATGAATCTAGATGGCGGGCTGATCATGGTCAAGCATGTGCCCTCTCCTATGGTGGTATTCCAAATGATCTCCATTGACCAACCTAGGTGGCTGGTCAAAGGTGTTGCCAAGCTTCGAAGGGGTTTCGTGTGGGAGAAAAAAGGCCCCGGGAGGCAAATTTTTGGTAAACTAGTGTATGGTCTCCAGGCCACTAGAGTTTGGGGGACTTATATGTCTCCAACGTATCTATAATTTTGATTGTTCCATGCTATAATATTATAATTCTAGGATGATTTTTGGGTGTTTATAGACCAATTAATATTTTTGAGCACTAACCTATTAACCCAGTGCCCAATGCTAGTTGTTGTTTTCTGCATGTTTTTGGCTTTTCAAGTTTACATTAACAAACGAAGTCCAATTGCCCCAAAACTTTCTTTATGACTTTTTATGGACCAAAAGAAGACCTGGAAGCTTTGGAAGGAGGCTGGAGGCCACACGGAAAGCCACCACACAACAGGCCGCGCCCAGGGGGGTGGTCGCGCCTTGATGTGTGGTGGGGCTCCCCTAGCGCCTCCTAATGTCCCTCTTCGTCATATAAATTCCTAAATATCCCAAAAAAACTAGGTTGCCACCTGACACACTTTTTCTATTGCAACAAGTATCTATTTCATTGTGAGGCCATCTGGAGCCCTTTTCCGGTGTCCTGTCGGAGGTGGAATCAATCACCGAGCACATCTACATCAACCTTGCTGCTCCCATGGTGATGTGTGAGTAGTTTACTATAGACCTATGGGTCCATAGCTAGTACGTAGGTGGATATCTCTCTCTCTCTCTCTTGATATTCAATACAATGATCATCACATCTTTGCTTTCATCTATCTGATGTAATCCTATTGTGTGATGCGTTTGTTGGGATCTGATGAAACGTGGGTTTATGTTCAGATTGTTCATCATAAAGATATGAGTCTTATTTGAATTCTAATTATGATTCTTGGTTGAATGATTATCATAGCTTCGTAAATATCTTCGATCTACTCAAATAGTTTGGCCAACTAGATTCATATTTCTTCGATGAGAGGGGTGCATTGTACTGGGTTCAACCTGGCGGGTTTCCATATCCCAGTGACACAAGGGGACAAGATACGCCTTTGTGTTGTTACCACTAAGGATAAAATGATGGGTTAATTCATATTGATTGAGTTTTTACGCCTTTGGTTCGATAAACCTTGGTTCTCTATTGAGGTAAATACTTACCTATATTGTGTTGCATCTCCCGTTCCTCTTCACGGAAAACCCAACGCACATCATGAGCATGAGGAAGGATTTATGGCTGTCTTGCCAGGGTGTATCATCAATGTACTATAGCACAAAGTATCATTCACTTGTTCTTATTTTTATTTGCTGATATATTTAGCTTTCTCCATAATAATTGAAAATGCAAAATATTTATCTTTGCTCGTTACTAGTTTACTTCTTTGCTTGCTAGTTTTCTTGTCTTGCTTATTACTTTGATTGCTCGGTCACCATGTCTCAAGAGACTACTAAGTTGTGTGACTTTTCAAATACTAATAACAATGATTTTATTAGTACGCCAATACCACCCGCCACTAGTGCGGAGCCTTATTGTATAAACGATGCATTTCTAAATCTTGTGATGAAAGGTCAATTTTTGAGAAGTCCTAATGAGGATCCCGCTTCTCATCCTAATACATTTGTTGAACTTTGTGATATGCGAAAGAAAAAGGATATGGATAATGATATTTTGAAATTAAAGTTATTTCTTTTTTCTTTACGAGATAATGCTAAATCTTGGTTCTCATCTTGACCATGTAATAGTATTGGAACATGGGATAAATGTAAAGATGCTTTTATTACCAAGTATTTTCCTCCTATTAAAATCATCTCCCTTAGAAGTCAAATTTTGAATTTTAAGCAACATGACCAAGAACATGTTGCACAAGCTTGGGAGAGGATGAAAACAATGATTAGAAATTGCCCTACTCATGGTTTAAATTTGTGGATGATTATTCAAACTTTTCTTGCTCGACTAAAGTTTATTTCTAGAAATCTTCTAGCATATATTGCATGTGGTACCTTCATGGAGGTGTCCTTAGTATAGAACACCAAAATTCTGGATAAAATCATTACAAACTACTCTGACTGACATACTGAAAGAGTTTCAGTTCGTAGAAGGTAAACTTTATCGAAGAAATCGCTACTTTGAGTGAAAAAGTTGATGCTCTTATGAATTTGGATGTTAATAAAAAATGCTCACGTTTATTCTAATGACGTGCCCTTTTCCACCTTGATTGAGCAAAATCATAATGCCATTGATGTGAATTTTATCTTGAGAAACAATTTTAACAACAATGCCTATTTGGGTAATTTCAATGGTAGGCCATATCCGAGTAACTCCTCGAATGATTATGTCAACTCTTATGGCAATTCTTATGGAAATCCTTCTACCAATATTAATAATGTATCCTCTCATCTTGAGAACACCATTAAATAATTCATTAGTTCCCAAAAAGTTTTCAATACTATGGTAGAGGAAAAGTTGCATAAAATTGATGATTTGGCTAGGAACATGGATATGATTGCTCTTGATGTAGAAACTCTTAAAGGTAAAACTTGCCACCAAAGCATGACTTTAATGGGACTATTAAATCTACCCAAATATCTATCAATAAAAGTAAGGAGAGGAGCGCTAAGTTGAAAGATAAGCGGGAATTCCTAGAAAAAACTCTTCCACCCAGTTTTTACCGGAATCATGATGAAGATCTTAAAGTTCTAGGTACTTCTCCTGTTGAATATTTGTTTACTAATATAAAATAAATGATAAAGTGACTGGATATGATCCAACTTTATCTAGAGATCATCTAATTGCTTGGAGGGTGATGACTATAGTGATAAAACTAAAAAAGTGGGTTTGGAGAGGTTAAAACTTTAATTAGCGATGTGCCCACTATCTTGGATCACAAGGACTTTAATTATTACAATTTTTCTTTAGTAGAATGTATTTCCTTTCTGCAATCCATCGTTAGCTCAGCCAATGCTTATGAACAAAATAAAGCTTTTACCCAACATATAGTGGAAGCTATGGTAAAAGCCTATGATGAAAAACTTGAGTTAGAAGTCTCTATTCCAGGAAAGTTGCATGATGAGTGGGAACCTACTATTAAAATTAAAATAAAAGTACATGAATGCAATGCCTTGTGTGACCTAGGTGCTAGTGTTTCAACTATACCTAAATCTTTATGTGATGTACTTGTTGTCGTTAATATTCATGGGTGTTCCCTTAACTTACATCTTGCGGATTTTACTATCAAGAAACCTATGGGAAGAAAAAATGATGTTATGATAATCGCTACTAGAGATTACGTGCCTCTAGATTTTATATTTCTTGATATTGATTGCATCCCATCTTGTCCAATAATACTTGGGAGACCATTTCTATGAACTATAGGTGCATTAATTGATATGAAAGAGGGAAACATATGGTTCCAATTCCCATTAAAGAAAGGGATGGAACACTTCCCTAGGAAGAGAATCACACCACCTTGTGAATCTATCATGAGGGCTACTTATGGGTGGAGTGTCAAAGATGACAACACTTGAACCATATGCATTGTGCCTATCTAGGGGCGTAAAACAATAACGCTACTTGGGAGGCAACCCGATAGTTATCTTATTATTTTTTGTTTTAATTTATGTTTGTGTGTGATAACATGATTGTTTCCTCTCTAATGATATTATTTTTGTGTTTAAATTAGTGTTTGTGCCAATTAAATCCTTTAGGATGATTTGAATGATAGTAGAATTGATGCGGTTCAAAAACCGAAACTTTAGCGTCCAGTGCAAAATTTCTCTAATTTTACTGGAATGCCTTTTTATACGAATGATTTACACAATATAATTATACTAATTCCTGAGGTATTCCTAATTTTTCATAATTTTTTGACTTACAGAAGTATGGTACTTAACTATATCATTTCAGGCCGTTTTGTTTTAGACACATTCTATTTTTGCTTGCATAGTTTGCTTGTTTTGATGATGCCATGGATTTTATTAGTGCGTATAAGTCATGGAGAAGTTAGAATAAAATACCCTATGAAATAATAAAATATTAATCAACTTATAACAGTACCTAAAGTATTTGATATGTTTATTATACTTACAGATCTCACGAAGTTTCTGTTGAGTTTTGTGTGGTGAAGTTTTCTTGTTTTCGGTGTTATGACGATGGATGAAGGAATAAGGAGAGGCCATAGACTAAGATTGTGAATGCCCAAGGCACTCCAAGGTAACATTCTAAGGAAGACTCAAGCGTCTAAACTTGGGGATGCCCCGAAAGGCATCCCCTCTTTCGTCTCAATCCAGCGGTATGTCACTTGGAGCTACATTTTTATTAATCACTTGATATGAGTTTTGCTAGGAGCATCGTTTTCTTTAGTTTTCTTTTTGTTTTAGTTTTACACAATCCATGTTCTTTGAATACACCCACTTGAGAGATACACAAGATAGTCATTATTTATTAGAATACTCTATGTGCTTCACTTATAGCTTTTGAGCTTTGCAAATTCACATATATGATTTTAATGAAATAATCACACTCTCATTCTTCACTTATATTTGTTTGAGAGTTAATAAAAACTTATGATAATTTTCATGGGCTATAAGACTAGTCGAAAAATAATGGGTATTCAACGAGAGCATAATCAAAACCACATGTAGCACATAAAAGTGAAATCATGGTAATGATATTAATGTGGTGATGTGAAAAGCATGAGTGCAAGATCATTGGTTAATATAGGTAATGTGAATTAGAGGTGTTAACTTTTTGTTCATACAGATATTTTTATGGCATGGTAATGATGTGTGAGCATACTTATTCCTTGTTGAAATCCTAGTGATGTTTCAGTCGGGGGCGTGTGATTGTTAACTCCTACCAACCTCCTCCCTAGGGGCATGTGAGTTGTGCTTTGCTTTGAGAGAGCTAATAAAATCTTGCAATAAATATGTGAGTTCTCCATGAATAATGTGAATCCATGGATATATGCACTCTCACCTCCACATATTTGCTAGCCTCTTCGGTACCGTGCATTGCCCATTCTCACCTCAAGGATCGGTGCATCCAAAACATGTGACATGTTACGCTCTGTTGCACATAAACCTCATTATATCTTCCTCAGAACAGCCACCATACATACCTATCACATCATCTCCATTGCCATTTCGAGATATATTGCCACGCAACTTCCACCGTCACATTACTTGACTATTACTTCCATTGTCATATTGCTTTGCATGATCATATAAGCTAACATAGTATTTATGGGAAAGCCACCTTTCATCATTTTAGACATGGTACACTTAATATTGTACATCCGTGTATACTGCCAGTGGCATTCATATAGAGTCATACTGCAGTTTTCATGTTGAGTTGTATGTGCATAGAAGTGTGATGATCATCATTATTAGGGCACTGTCTTAGTGAGGAAAGGATGATGGAGACAATGATTCCTCCACAAGTCAGGATGAGACTCCAAAGGTAAAATAGAGAAAGAAACAAAGAAAAGAAAGAAATAAAGAAAAAAAAGGAAAAATAGAGAGAAAAGAGAGAAGGGACGATGCTACTACCTCTTTTTCCACACTTGTGCCTCAAAGTGGCACCATGTTCTTCATATAGAGAGTCTTTTGTTACGTCACGTCCATATGCTAGTGGGAATTTTTCATTATAGATCTTGTCTTGTATATTCCATTGACATATTTCCTCAAATAATCGGGGTCTTCATGAGCAAGCAAGTTGGATGCCCACCCACTTAGATTCAGTTGAGCTTTCATACACTTATAGATCTAGTGCATCTGTTGCATGGCAGTCCCTGCTCTTTGCATTGATATCTACTCATGGGCATTTCCATAGCTCGTTGATATGCCTAGTTGATGCAAAACTTTCTTCTCCACTTTCACTCCTTTGAAACCTACCACCATATTCTATTCCACCCTTATGCTATATCCATGGTTCATGCTAATATATTGAGTGAGTAATAAAGATGTGAAGCGCGTTAAAGAGTATGATCCAATTACCTGACTTGACACCGTGGTGCTTAACTTTTGTATTTATGTGGTCAAGATGGAGCCATGCTATATTCATATGATAAAATGAATAGAGGGTGAACATTCTTCAAGGATCGTATATTTTGAAACTTAGTGATTTTGTTGCATATGCTTATGAACATTGCTATGTTGATGTTTATTAATTCATCATTTTTAATGATCAAACCGGCAATGGATTACTTGTTTGGTAGAATATCACATCAAAAATTCTATTTTTATCATTTACCTACTCGAGCACAAGCAGGAATTAAGCTTGTGGATGCTTATACGTCTCCAACCTTTCTATATTTTTGGGAAAATTATGTTTGTGCCCCTAGTTGTGTCCCCCTTGTCTGTTTTACCACTAGTTTGAGAAAGTCACCGGCTCTGTCCACACCACTTTGGAATTCTTTCATTTTTGACCTTCTGTCACGGCTCCGCTTGGTTGGCGCCGTTTGAGCACATACGGTGCTCCGCTTTGGACATTTTTGCCCCTGTGTCCACTTCCCCCTTACCCCTTCATCCTCCTCGAGATCACTTACAGAAACAAATAGAGAGTGGGAGAGCTTGTGACGAACACATCGACAACCGTCGTGGGAGAGGCCTGAGCGAGAGGAGAAGATGCGGACGTTGAGCTTCTCGTCGTCGAACTCGTTGATGGAGGCTGGTTCAACCGTCATAGGGGGAAGTGAAGCACTCCATTCGCATTTCACCCCCTCACTCTAGGGTTTTTTTTTATTTTAGCATTTTTATGCTTTTTTGCTGATTTAGATCGATAGGATGGGGATAGTGGAGCTCCTCTCGGAGTACCATCACCTAGACAAATCATTTTCCGGCTCGGAGGCTAGATCTAAGAAACGTTACCCTGGACATGGCCTAGTTCTTGCTCGTCGCGTGGCTTGGTGAGGGCCTAGCACTGGTCGGCGATTTTTGGGATGCCCTCTTAATGTAATGAGTTGCTTGTAAATTTGATTATCAATTTAGGAGGTTGCTATTATTTTGAAATTTCTAATTTTTTTCATCTAATTAGTTGCCACATGAGTGCAAGTGGGTGGTTTGGGTTGACCAAGGTTGTCAGAATCGTGATTCTGAATCAGATCGGAGCTCCGATGATAGGATCGCAAATCGTAGAATCTTCACTACCAGGATCGTAAAAACGCAGATTCTATGAATCAAAATCGTAGAATCACATGGGTTAGTTTGGATCGTAAATTCGTAGAATCGTACAACAGAATCGCAATTCTGACAACCTTGGGGTTGACCCTCCTCCTCCACTACATGTGGCCCTTGCATTTGAAGATCTACATGCAGAGATTGAATGCAACTGGATCAAGTCTCACAAATTGTAGAGCGAAAATATGGAGCTGGCAAAGAAGAACTGTGTTTTGAAGAAGAAACTAAAGGAGAGAGATGAGATGCTCAATGTTTGGGCAGTGTTATTTACTAGAATTGTTGTATGTGTTGTAGTTGTGGCCTTGTCAGTGTTTTCACAGAGTCAAGCCACTAAGTGAAGCAAGTACGTTTGTTGTTGTTGTAGTGCATGAGATGAACTTTGTAATGTACCAATCTTAATGTAATGCTATTTGGTGCTATTTGGTGTTCTAAATTTCTGCAATATGGTTCATATTGGCAGATGACTGAGGAGATGACCAAATATTTGGTTCATATTGATAGATGATATAACAGGTTAAAATTTGACAACTTCAAACTGAAGCATGACATAGCAAGCATCACATATGATCAAACAAGTGTAACAACTTCAAACTAGTTCATCACCCACAGTAGTTCAACATTAGTTCATCAAGTCACCTACTAACTCAACATGAAGACACCTCAAACAGTAGTTCAACGGCAAGTTGCAACTGCAATTCTACAATCAACTGCTGAAGGAAAAACTACACCTTCCCCAATAGAGGGATTATCTATGTCATATATCATGAAAGGTTTGTCCTCATTTTCAGTTTCAGATACTCCATTGTCTAGGTCCTCCTGCTTCTCATCTTCATGTGTATCTCAGAATTCAGCAAGAATATACTCCTCATCTACATGATCTTCCTCATTGTTGTGATGAGCATACCCTGGATGAAGTTTCTCCTCTTCTTCATTAGACAAAAGTGATGCATCAGGCTCTGCTTCCTCCACAACAAGATCAACTGGTATGCTAGGTTTAGCTTTGGTTTTACTGCAAGAATGCTTAGACTGAGCATTTGCACTTGGAGTTGTAGGTGGCCTGCAACTGCTACTTGTTGCCCATGTATTAGTCCTAGCTTTTGCATATGCCTTAGAACCAGAGGGCCTTGAACCAGTGGGATTTGGATTCTTTTTTGATCTAGGCCTCTAAATAATAGTGATTTCTAGATTGCATGACATGGTTTCTGCATTATTTGCAAACATGGCACCTAACTCATTATCAGACTCTACACGCACCCAAGCAACTTCAGACACATCCGAGTACCTCAGCTCAACATCATCATATAATCCCCATGGATATTTGGGAAAGATTGTTGCCCTAAACTGCTCAAATGTGCGACTGTTGTCCACAACTATTGGAAATGTGAAAGCAGTTTCTTTTCCTTTTGTACGAGCAGAAGTTAAAGTGCATGTCTCCATTCTAACACTAATATTAAATGCTCTAGCCGGATCAATCCTATGCAAATAGGGCACATTATCAACATATAGAAACATACGAGCCAAAGTCGTCCGAGAAACACAATAACCTAAATCCTATAGAAGCCTAAATCCTACAACAAACAACCCTAGTGTGGACAAATCTAGGGGGGAAGAAACAACGAATCTGGGACGAGGGAACTTACCCTAAGGTTGTCTGTGACCGTGTCCTTGCCTTGCGGCCATGGGTGCCGCCGGTGAAACCACTATCGTCGCCGTCGTCCACCATCTCCAGCAGTAGCAGACCTAGTCGCCGCCGCCTCCTCCTAGCTAGGGCTCGGTTGGTGCTAATTTGGTCGCCGCTATCGCCTCCTAGCTAGTGTTCCTGAGAGAGTGGGGAACATGAGAGAGTGGGGATGACAGTGAGATGGGCCCGAGTGGGTTCTGTCATAGCGGGGGGAAGCAGGGTCCAAAACAGAGCGTCGTATGTGGTCAAACGACGCTGACCAAGCGGAGCCATGATGGAAGGGAAAAAACGAAAGAATTCTAAAGTGCTGTGGATAGAACCGGTGACTTTCTCAAACAAGTGGTAAAACAGACGAGGGGAACACAACTAGGGGCATAAAGTTAATGGTCCCTATATTTTTTTATTGTTCCATCCTATAATATTACCATTCTAGGATGTATTTTGGGTACTCACTTACCAATTAATATTATTTTTTAGCACTAACCTATTAACCCACTGCCTAGTGCGAGTTGTTGTTTTCTGCATGTTTTTGGCTTATCGAGTTTACACTACCAAACAGAGTCCAATTGTTGTGAAACTTTTTTATAATTTTTTCTGGACCAAAATAAGACTTGGAAGCTTAGGAGGGCATGCCGAGGGGGGTGGTCGCACCCTAATGTGTGGTGGGCCCCCCTGACGTCTCCTAACGTCATTCTTGGTCCTATAAATTCCTAAATATCCTAAAACCCTATGGAGACACCCGAAACACTTTTCCTCGGGCACAATTCTCTATTCCATCGTGAGGCCATATGGAGCCATTTTCCGGTGTCCTGTAGGACGAGGGTCAATCACGGAGGACCTCTACATCAACCTTGTTGCTCCCATGGTGAGTTTTAATAGTTTACCACACACCTACGGGTTCGTAGCTAGTACCAAGATGCTTATCTCTCTGTCTCTCTCGATCTGCAATACAATGATCATCGCATCTTCGCTTTGATCTATCGAATGTAATCCTATTGTGTGGTCCTTTTGTTGGGATCCAATGAATTGTGGTTTATGTTCAGATTGTTCATGATAAATATACGAGTCTTCTGTGAGTTCTAATTATGATTCTTATTTGCATGATTATCATAGCTTTGTAAATCTCTCCGATCTATTGAAATAGTTTGGCCAACTAGATTGATATTTCTTCAGTGAGATCTGTGCGTTGTAGTGGGTTCAACCTGATGAGGTTCTATATCCCACTGATAGAAGGGGACAAAATACGTCTTCTGTTTCCACTAAGGATAAAACGATGGGGTTAATTCATATTGGTTGAGTTATCTTTATGTACACCCTATCAGTGTTTTCCAAGCATTACTCTGTTCTATATAATACTCTATATGCATGCTCGATAGCGGTCGTTGGGTGGAGTAATAGTAATAGATGCAGACAAGAATCGACCTATTTTCTTATGGATGTGATGCCTATATACATATCATCATTATAGTGAATATCACATAACTATCCACTTTTCTATCAATTGCCCAACAGTAATTTGTTTACCCATCGACGGAGTCCGGGATTAAGGGGTCCTCAGGTAGTCGCCGACTATTAAGAGGTCGGCCTGATGGGCCGCAGCTATGGTAGGTCGGGCGGTGTTGTTGTATCATACTCAAGAAGGAAAACACTGAAGACCGGAACGACAACAAGGTAAAGTACACTAGGTCGGTTGTATGTAAACCTAGGCCCCCCGATGACTATATAAATCGAGGATCCTCGTCCATGTAGACACGTTAATTCACCTAGGGTTTAGTATAAACTATCTCGAGGTAGACTTTGTACTCATCATCCACATCAATATAACCAAGCAGGACATAGGGTTATACCTCCTCAAGAGGGCCCGAACCTGGGTAAACACCGTCTCCCCCTCTTTCCTGCAACCCATCAATCTAAGGTCCACATTTCGGGACTCCCTACCCGAGACCTGCGGGTTTTGGCGCCGACATTGGTGCTTTCATTGAGAGTTCCAGTGATTCGATTGCCGGAAGGATCAATAGCACGCCTAGTCATCAGCGACGAGAACAGGGATGTCTTCGTCCCCGGACAGATCTTATCCTTCGGACGCGTTGTTTTGCACGTCAATTCGGCCGGCCACCTTGGCCTGGTCGAGAAAATTACCGCTGGTCGGGAAGTCAGGTTCCAGAACCTAGAATTCAGCACTGACCTCTAAGGAGATCTTGCATTAACAAGACACTTAACTCTTCTAGAGGAACGCACGGACCCCGATACCTCGACATCGGAAACCATGGACTTCGCAACCACGACGACCTGCATCCTTGCCCGGCCTAAGAGCTCGGTGCGATAAACGCGTCAGAGCGCGTCTCAACCGAGAACACTCTGGGAGTGACCTTGAGCGCTACCAGGGGATCAGTGACATGGGTTAAACACGATCTCTTTAGTGGCGCGAGCTCCGCCAAAACCCCGGTGCTACATGAGTTACTCGATCGGATACAAGTCATGGGAATGACGAATGGTCAGGTTACGGTCTATGATCAGATCGGGCTTAGACTCGACGACATGGAAATTTACACCCCACCCATTACACACTTGACCAAGATCGTCGAGTCCTCAATTATGGGCTCCCTGCACCTGTCACCTGAGTTGAGGACGGTTTACATCCCGATCAATAATCTTCCGGACTCACCCAATAGTCTGAAAAATCTATCTCATCCAGGCAACTTGTAGGGGGCAGCGGCAGGAGCAGCGTGCGACCCAGTTGGGAACACAACCATCGAGAACTCCTGCCCACGAATCATGGGAATTCAAAATCTTTCCCCACCCACCACCCAAGTCGAGCATAAGACGGAAGAGTACGGCTCTTCAGCCACACATGAAGTCATGCAGAGGCCAGGGGAATTAGCATACCACTTTTGGGCCACATTCCTCCTCTGCAACAATACCGGAGGCCGCAACTAGAAGGAGCTTATTCGTGCTTTCCACCAGCATTGCCACGATGAGGGTATCCTCAATGCCCTCTCCCGTCGTTAGATTCAATCCTTCACCGAGTTGTCAAGCCTAGTGCTTAAATACTGTGCCATGGAAACTACTTTGCAAATTCAGCAAATGTGCAACGACCCTAGCCTCACCAGAAAAATCCGGACAAGATGCACTCTCTGAGTCACGGGGCCGGCCATGACCAGAAACTCGGCGAAAAGAACACACACGCAGACTAGGTCAGTCCTTGACGTACTACTCAAAAAGCAATGCCCCATACATTCTGCCCCGCCTGAATTAAGCTCCACCCATAATCGTAGAGCATGTTGGGTCCTCACACAGGTCACAAAAATCGGGGATAACATCCTCAACGCAACACTATCGGAGCGTCGGTCAGTGACACCGCCGGATACAACCACTGAAATCTTAACGATCTAGGAGAAGTTTACCTCAAAACATGAGAGAAAGAGATCTTTTCGGGAGCTCCATCAAATCCACCATGTAGCGGTGGGAAACCCATGGTAGAATACACCTATCACCTTCGACCAGGGCGACGAGCCGATGTCCAGCACAGGTCGAGTACGTGCAGCCCTAGTCCTGAACCCCACAGTCGACGGCTTTAGATTGAACAAAGTAATGATGGTCGGTGACAGCGGCCTCAATCTCATTTACGAGGACACACTTGAAAAAATGTAGTTCGACCAATCCCGAATCGAGCCGAGCACAACGACCTTCGAGGGTATTGTCCTTGGGAGAGAGGCCCGATGCACTAGACGAGTAGAACTCAACGTAGTCTTCGGTACACCCGATAACTACCGATCCAAAGAGCTACTCTTTCATATCATCATGTTCCATAGCGGTTGCCACGCATTGTTGGGACGCGAAGCCTTCACATGATTTCACGCCAAACTAATTTACGGTTACACGAAACTCAAAATGCCAGGGCCAAACGGAGTGATCATAGTAAATAGTGACCCCAATAGAGCCCTCTGAGCCAAAAACAAAACAACATCCCTCACCCTGGAGGTGCTAGCACAGACCCTTGCAGCAGAAGAAATCATGGCACTACACGTCGTGGTGGACAAAGACGACGTTATCCTCAGCAAGCGTCCTAAGTCCACATCCTTCAAACCTGCTAACGGAATCGTCAAATTCCAGGTACACCCAACGGATCCCAGCAAAACAACATCAATGGGGGGCACAACTGGAGCCCGAAATTGATGAAGCGCTATGTGTCTTTTTACGAAAAAATTGGGACATATTTGCCTGGCACCCCTCAGCCATGCCAGGAATCCCTCGGGGGATGGCGGAGCACAACCTGAACATAGTCGCCAGTTTCAAACCCGTCAAACATGCCTTGCGCCTATTATCCGAATACAAATGCCAACCCATGGGCAAGGAGCTTGCCAAGCTATTTGAATCCGGTTTCATCACGGACATTAAACACCCCGTCGGGTTGGCAAACCTGGTCATGGTACCAAAGAAGGATAAATCTTGGCGGCTATGTGTCAATTTTAAAGACCTAAACAAAGCCTGCCCTAAGGATCCTTTTCCGTTGCCCCAAATAGACCAAATTATCGACACTACATCCGGACATGATACCTTGTGTTTCGTCGATGCCTACTCCATATACCATCACATCAATATGAAGGAATCCGATCACGCAACAACCGCATTTATAACACCCTATGGGCCATTGTGCTTTAACACAATGTCGTTCGGCCAAAAAATGCGGGCGCCACTTACGAGCGCATGATCCATACTTGCTTGGGGAAACAAATCAGCAAAACGATACAGACATATGTGGACGATGTCGTCGTTAAGACCGGACACGTCAACCAGCTGGTGGACGACCTCAGGGAGACATTTGCCACCTTACGGGCATAAGATATTCAGCTTAGTCCGGATAAATGCGTCTTCGGAGTCCCCGCCGGCAAACTCCTCGGATTTATCAAGTCACAAAGAGGAATCAAAGCCAATCCGGTGAAAATACGAGCAATGTCACAGCTCGCACGCCAACAGAGTTACATCACGTCCAAAACCTGGGAGGCTGCATGGCGGCCCTAAGCCGATTTATATCTCATCTAGGCGAGAAGGCCCTCCTGTTGTGTAGATTGCTAAAGAAAATCGAAGACTTCAAGTGGACCGACGAGGCCACTGCGGCTCTGGAGGACATCAAGGCGATATTAGCCAGCAACCCCATTCAAGCAGCACCCTTCACACGGGAGCCGATGTTGCTATACATCTCTGCAACCAATCAAGTCATCAGCGCGGTACTCATCGTAGAACGAGAAGCTGAGGGCCAACAACTACAGATTAAAAGGACGGTCTGTTACGTATCTGAAGTACTCACCCCATGAAAAACCAGGTACCCACACTACCAAAAGATCGCCTATACAGTGTTTATGGCATCACGGAAGCTTCAGAACTATTTCCAAGAATGTGCGATCACTGTGACGTCAGAAGTTCCGTTGAACGATATTATCAGCAATAAGGATGCTACTGGCCGAATAGCAAAATGGGACATCGAGCTCCCGCCATTCGAGATCACCTACAAACCACGATGCGCCATCAAATCTTAGGTCCTGGCCGACTTCGTTGCTGAATGGACCGAGGCCAAACTTCCCACAGAGTAGACCACTTATGCTCATTGGACATTGTATTTTGATGGGTCCAAAACTCTCGCCGGTCTTGGGGCTGGAGTGATTCTCACATACCGTACCGGGAATAATGTTCGGTACATGCTATAGATCATGTATGCTAAGTCAAAACTACATAGCGGAACATGAAGCGCTATTCCACGGTCTTTGGCAGAAGTCTCAATGTGTATACAGATGCTCGAGGTACGAGGAGATTCTAATCTCGCCATCTCAAAAATTAATGGCTAATTTGATATAAAGAATACAAATATGGAGGTTTATAGAAAAGTTGTCCTCAAAATATCAGCAAGATTTGAAGGGTTAGAGTTCCACCACGTCTCAAGACACAACAACCAAGCAGTGGAAATTCTCACCTACATAGGTGCAAAGCATGACTCCGTCCCCAACAACATATTTGAAGGACAGCTGTTCAAGCCATCCGTAGTATGGAAAGACGAGATGGACCACACAGGAGCCGATGGCAAAGAACAGGTGGTACCCCCACCGATCGAGTATGACGATCAAGTCATCGACGGATCTTCAATTGAAGAAACGCCCTCGGCCCATGAGGTCATGGCCATACTCGCGCCATAGACCGTACCTTTCATTGCTTATCTACAACTCAAGGAACTCCCACACGACCAGACTGAGGCACGACATATCATCCGTCGATCAAATGCTTACAAGGTCCACGAGGGCAAGCTATATAAGAAGAGGACCACATGGGTACTCCAGTGGTGCATATCCGAGGAGGAGGGCTGGCAGCTTTTGGCCGAGGTACATGCCGGTATGGGCGGTCGCCACGCAACACCATGGGCCTTGGTCAGCAAGTCTTTTCGAGCTGGCTTCTTCTGGCTGACAGCCCAAGAGGACGCCCATGCACTCGTTCAGCATTGTACGAGGTGTCAACTCTTTCCAAAACAATGCCACATGCCCCCAAGATCTCTTTGGACAATTCTAATCACATGGCCCTTCGTGGTGTGGGGTGTGGATATGGCCAGCCCACTTAAAGGGGGGACCAAGAAAAATAAATACCTCCTGGTTATGGTTGACAAATTCATCAAATGGATTGAAGCAAATCCGGTCAGCTTGGCCAAAGCTAAGTCAATAATCGAATTTATCTCCAGTGGTGT
The DNA here is from genome assembly GCF_904849725.1 of Hordeum vulgare subsp. vulgare. Classification (NCBI taxonomy): domain Eukaryota; kingdom Viridiplantae; phylum Streptophyta; class Magnoliopsida; order Poales; family Poaceae; genus Hordeum; species Hordeum vulgare. Next base: position 410,855,342 of record NC_058523.1, read on the forward strand.
ACGCCGTTATGGTGTTCCGCATAGCATAATAACACATAACGGATCTAATTTCCCCGCCCAGGAGGTAAAAGACTGGTGCGCCAACTTGGCATAGAACACGATTATGCTTCCGTATACCACCCACAAACCAACGAACAAGTTGAAAGAGCCAACAGGCTCATTATGAGTAGTATTAACCTTGGTTGGTTCGCTCCCTTCAAGATTCCGATTGCCAATGGGTGGAGGAGCTCGACTCCGTGCTATGGAGCTTGCGCACCACCCCAAATCGTCCCATAGGGTACACCCCATTTTTATGCTGTCGGGGCTAAAGCAATCCTCCCCTGTGACATTATACATGACGCACCTCCGGTGCGTATGTATGAGGAAAAAGATGTCGAGTTAGATCGGCAAGACGACTTAGGTGCATTGTAAGGCGAGCGCGACATAGCTTTGGACCGATCTGCTTTCTATCAACTTCAAGCTCGACGCTATCAGAGCAGGGAAGTTCAGGCAAAGTCATATAATGTGGGCGAACTAGTCCTACGCCTCCTCGGGAAGCGGAAGCATAAACTTCCCCAAAGTGGGTGTGGGGACCCCGACTAGCAAGTCGAGTTCGCCGTGCCCAGTGACCCCAAGGATCAATGTTCACTGAACACAAATACAGAATAATAGAGTCTTACATCCAAGTACCGAATTATTACATCAAATGACCAGAAGGTCGGGTTCAAGAGCGAGGCCTAAAGCCAAATTAAACGGATACATCGAGTAGCGGAAACTCGTAAGGGCTAAGTGGTGCCCATGCCATCAAGCCTACACCGACAGGCGTTCTGACTAGGAAGCATCCTAGATCGCAGGTCCGTCTCCGACGGCGTACTCATCACCAAACTCCGGTCCTTCCATGTCTGGTCAATAACATAACCAGTGGCAAGCCAATGAGTACTTTGAATGTACTCGCAAACAGCCCATGATATGTATATGGTAAGGAATAACAGTAACACTTATCTTTAGTGGAATGCAATGTGGTGGTATGATCAAGTAGGTGCAACAAGTTAAAGAATTACTTTTGAAGAACAGGTTACTGATATCAACATATCTGACAAGGGTTGAACACACCGGGTTCACCCTGTATGCCAAGTCATCGGACTTGTCATAACCTCAATGTATTAATGAGGGCTAAACCATCCGGGTTTACCCTATATGTCAAGTCACCGAACTTGATCATATTATTGTGATTATCATAACAACACCTTTTTAACACCACGCACACACACTTGGTTTATGCAGAAACTCAGGACGTAGTTTAAGCAGCACCACCCAACTGTCCTTGACCGTGGACACGACTATTCGAATAGTTTACACTCTGCAGAGGTAGTACGCTGGACCCACGAGAAACGGGAAACTTCCGTGTCATCCACGACTTGCGGTATATCACATATACCCGAGGTAAGTACCCGATCATCATCTTTCCCCTGACGATACTAGACAAAGAGGTCCACTCGATTGGTACCCAGCCCACATGTTGTACGTCTTACGAGCACCGACTCTGGACTGTATCAACCATGCAGGGACCAACGGTGTGCCTGGAACTCATAATAATGGCATAGTCGTCCTACCTGGTACGACCCCATCACGAGAGTGACACCGATCACTCCCGCCACTAGTAATGTGGCTCTTTGCTAGTACCGACCAGAGTAATCAACGAAGCCCCGTCCCATAAAGGGGTATCGTGGTCGTACTGGTAAGGTTGGGACGGTCAACACATCATAAATCTAATCCATTTCCGAAACCATACTCACACCAAAATCACCGGTGCATCACTTCACCAAAAGTGATCACCAACTCATCATCACCCTCGGGCATTAGTGGCACCCTGACGGGGTTTTCATAAACTCTTTATTTAACTCATCATTATGCTTGTGATAATATGCTCTAACTTTACTTTTCAACATGATAATATCATGACACTCACGGGGTAGGGTCAAGCTCAATG